>NW_004797956.1:277540-282247 GCF_000002075.1 Aplysia californica
TTTCTTTTGATGAGAAAAAAATACGTGTCTGTCTTGAACAGAAGTCGAGATCTAATTGCGATAGAAGGAAAATTATGGGGTTGCCTGCTGTCAAAGGCAAAATTAGTGAGAAAATGGCTTTGAAAGTTTTGTGACTTCCAAAGCCTTAGAGTCCTTGAAAACTGCAAATTTACTTTTTGCGTGCCATTAATCAACATGTTTTCCAGTTATAAAAAAAAAATCTGTACAGAAATATGTTTTAAAGTGCACCTATAAGTTGTTGAGCAAAAAAAAAAGGAAATCGATCTAAAAGCTGCCCAACGGGTGGGGAGTGTCGATTTCTCCGTTTCAATCATTTTGACGTTCGCCTGATCTCAACACTTTGCCTCAGTTTTGTATAGATCTAGTTCGTTTGTTTTTCAGATTCGAATAGTGGGTAGTTGGCGGATCAAAGAATCTACAACTTCTGTTTCGTTGGAAACGATATTCTCTCCTCGTCTGGATTGGAATCTATACACTCTTCTTGGCTAGGTTTGAAACCAAGCTCTCTAATACTGCAATCCTTCCGGAATATACAATTTGTAAAGTGCTATGTAATACCGCAACCAACATCCCCCCCCCCCAACTCAATCCTTCTCCCACTCTCCCCCCCCTCCCACTGCACCCCTCCCACAGTGGGGAGTGGAGGTGGGGGTTGAGAGTGAGGGGGGGGGGTATCTCTAACTTTCCCTAGCTTTGTGAACTTTCAGTGAACAGCGAGCCTGTTCTGATGGTGTACGACATCTCTCAGCTGATTACAGACATTAAAAAAATCTTTGTAACCCCAGCACGTTCATCTTATCTATAATGCGCAAACTGTATAATGAAACTAAATATTTATTGCTTCGCTGTATAATATGGAGCATTCATATCTACTCAGTGTAGGTGTTTATTGTAGGGGTTAAATTAATATGAGCGGAGTTTGGAGGACGTTCGCGAGGATTAAAAATTGGAAAGCAGTAATGTATGATTACAGTTGATTATCCGCGTACAGACGTTCAAATAGCATAGGGTTTACTGGAAGATAAAGCGTTTTGGGACTTTGGTGAGATGGTTGGGGCTGGTAACAGACGGTAAAACAGCTGTGAGTCTGTCTGGGTACAGAGGTTGCTTCCCCCAGGGCAGTACTACTGACTGAAGTGCAGGAACAATATAGAGGGAACTGCTGCTTTTTATTTCCTTATCCTTACTGTCGTCATTTTTTCCTCTACTTAGTTCGCATTTTTGTCACTCTCTTGTGAACTGCTATTTTCCCGGGTGCCTTGAAAGTCGAAGCAGACTTTATGCCGTTGAGGCTAGAGAGGTGAACAGAGTAAGCCTGATTCCACGTTTGGACTCCTCTGTTGAATCCGCCCCTTAGCGCTCATATGACCTTATGCAGCTGCGAGCGCCGCAAAACCTCATTTAAAAGACCTGGCTTCTCTGTGTCGTCTTATTGGGAGAAAGTGGGACTTGCTGTTACAGGAGAATGTCACTGGGGCCGATTGTCGTGTCAGCTTGGCCCCTGTACGGTGGTCGCTATGTCGCTCACAGACAGACAGGGCTGTTTGCACGAAAGCAAAAGTAATACTATCTTCTTTAGAGAGGCCAACTCTGGATAACGGCCTATCTACAAGTTTGACAAGAGAGAACTCCAAACTAGAAAGCTCCTTTGCTCCCTCCTCTGGGCTCCTGACTCTTTCTGCAGCTTTTCTACTGCTTCTCTTTGGCTCCTTCTTACTGCTGTCTTTCAGCCACACCCCTGATCTTATGGTATGCAAGATCTACACCTAGTCTTCTCAGACAAGGGCTAAAAATCTCAGAGGTCCCGTGTGCAAGGTTCGCTTGTTAAAGATCCGTTGGTGGTCCAAAATCGTTAAGAGTAGGCTTCGGCCGCCACCCGGGCAAAATTCAAAATTTCCTACAAACTGAAAAATGTTTGTTGTGTCCGGCGCGCTCATATGACCGTATGCAGTTGTGGGCGCCGTAAAACACTTACTTAAAAATATTTTTTAAATAGAAAGCTTACCAATGAGGTCAATGAGTTTCTTGTTGTTCATGCTGAGCACGAAGTAGACCACGTAGAGCACCGTGTTGCCCAGCGCCGCCGCCTGCAAGCCCTCCTCGTACAGACGTTTTTCCTCACTGCCCGGTAGCCCGTCCGGGTCGCCGTGGAAAATGTCTACGGTCAGCGCGTTCGACACGTACAAAGCATAACTCAACATGGAGCCCATGGCGAAGAACGTGGAGCACAAGAGGACAGCCATGCGGGGGCTGATCTTTGGGCATATGGAAATAGACCTGGCTGTGGCCGCCTGGGCGAGAGGAGAGTGCGAGAGCCGAGAGTTCTGGAAGTCTCGGTTCGCGCCTCGGCGGAGTGACATCGACTGTGTCTGCTCCGAAAGTGTCTCGGAGATGTAACCACTTTGCCGGAATCCAGAGTTCTTGTCTGCACTCTTCTCTAGAGCACCGTAATCGTCGTCGTCTCTGTCTGTGGTTTGACCTTCCCCGTCATCGTTTGGATCAGTAGCATTACCAAAGCTGTGATGACGTATTTTTCTGTTTACTATGGGCTCTTTCGCGTTTTTCTTAGCGTCAAAAAAGAATGTTGTGGTTGCTGCAGAAGTTGAGGAATAGTTGAGGTTAAGGCTGTCCTCCAGCAGGAGTGGTTTGGTCGCTGCGCCTCCCTCTTCCGTGTGCAGGATGTCCGGGACGTACGGACGTTGCTGTGGCATCCTTCCTCCCGACTTTCGGTTCCAGTCTTCATCCTGTCCGGAACCTGGCTCGTCTGAGAGTTCACTGATTTGTCTGCGCCGTTTCCCCCTGGATTCCGGCATAGAATGTACTGGTAGGTCAGGGTCGTACAGGTAACCTGTCACAATGGTCATCATGAATGTGGCGAACACAATGACATTGAGCACAGAGGAGAACAGGATGGCAGTAGCGGCGAGGCCGTCAACGTGGAAGTAAGAGCCCAGCAGGTCGGAGAAATCGAAGATTCCGACGAAGCTGAAGACGACGCCGGCTGACGACTGCACGACTGTGGCTGTGAGCAGGAGCCGGGTGTGTTGTCCCTGGGGCACGCAGTGCAACACGAAGGCACGCGTGAGAGACATGCTCGTGTCGTAGCCGATGTCGAGAAGAGCGAACCCGACGATGGACATGAACGCTGTAGCAGGCAGATCGGAGACGTCTGTTTCTGAGACCGGCTCGAGTTCTGTTGTTGAGAGCGGGGGTCTTGTGTCAGCCGAGTATTCGTTTGGCGGCGTGGCTGAACTTGAGTTTGTATAAAGTTCATCACTTGGAATCTGGGGTATTTGTAGGTTCGTGGACGAGTTAATTGTGAGCTGATTGACAAACATTCCAGTTTGGTTGACTTTTATGATACCGCACGCCATTATGAGGAAATTTCCAAGGAGAAATATGCTCATGCCGACGAGAAGAAACCAGATCTTCCTCGCCTGAAAAAGAAAACGGAAAATGTTAGCAAATGCTGGTTAAAACATGTTTAAACGGGGTGGGGGGGGGTATGTATGTGTTTTGATAAGCCATTGAAAGTTCGTCGAAGATATGTTTCTTGATCTTCCTTTAGTATCATGCACCCCTAGAATCTTTGTAAAACTTCATTCACCGTCAACAAAGTATTTCTAACCGTAATTCACTATTATTTTTGTCCCGTGTCCCTTTTTTATGTTCTGATCTTATTCATATCAGACAATCGTTGGCCGTGAGAATGTGAGTAAGTGCAGGGATGTTTCTGCACTAAGATGGCACAATCAGAAATGGATAGCCTAACAATGAATATATTATTATCTATTTAATATTTGATAATTTTATCAATTAGTTAGGGAGCTTCTCTAGCTTTTGCCGTCTATTTTACACCCCCACCCCCCTCCCGCAAGTGCACACATACTCCTATACACTGTGTACTATTTTCCTTGCAAAGAGAGGCCAGGTTTGTAGCTATTAATGTACATGTATATTTATGTGTATTCTGTGGCGACACAACAGAGATACACTTATTGGCTTACGCATATGCATGTAGGAGTGGACAATATCTAAAGCCGAAAGTATTCTATGCAGACTGTCTTACAAATATATGTATTTATGTGCATAACTGTCTGCTGCAGAAATGGTAACGTTGTGTTGAATCACCATCGTCATCATCATAGTTAATTTGATCAACTGCGAAGCAACAGCAATATTGAAAAACATAATATGCACCATAACGATGTATACCAAATGTTACAGACCGTTTTCTTTCCATGAGACAAAACAAAAGACAAAACTATGTTTGCTACAATGAATAAATCACGTTAGTAGCGATACAGCAGAAGATGTGAAAACCATTATGATTATGATAGCATTCCAGTTTTGCTGCTGTCGGTGCTGCTGTTTTTGTCATGAGCTCCTTAAACTCAATGACGGCCCTTCCCAGCTTTAAAAATGTAGTGTTAAAACGTCTTTCGAGTCGGTACGTTTATCAAAATTGAAGTACGCGTACAAAGTGATCTAGGAAAAAATACGTCTGCATTTGTGATGGTGTAAACTATGTTGGCAGAGCAGACAAATAAACCACACGACTCGGACTTTGCTGTTTCAAATGTCCCAAGTTTAGCATTCTCAGGCAAGAACTGCTCTCATGTTTCAAAATATGAGCGAGATGGGGAAGAGTAGTTTGTACTGAGAGAGAGGGGGGGGAGAGAGGGG
>NW_004797956.1:283695-288695 GCF_000002075.1 Aplysia californica
TCTATTTTTGTAGGCCCGCAGCCCAGAGAAGTGACCGGTCCTGATTTTTGCGAGTAATGACTGGTCACTGCGGGACTTAATAAGAGCCTCTCGTTTTTAGGAAAATGCCCTGTATATTTCCTTCGTCTGCGTGTAGCATATAGGGGGATCTTTTGTAATGAGTTTTATCTGGGCGCACGCACTTTCATAAGTAATTTGGCGGCCTAGACCCGGCAGTGCTGTTGTCAGTTTGGCATTACTGTCAGCGAGATCTTTGCCGAGGATATCGCAGTGACCAGGGATACACTGAATCGTGGGTTGAGGTATTGCATTATTTATGAGTAGTCGCATTTGGTCGAGGAATGGTGATGTTCCCACTAGTGCCATGCATAACGATCGACTGTCGGCGAAGATAGCGACCGAGTTGGATGCATCGCACTCTTTGTCAATCCAGTCAATGGCATTTCCAAGGCTCTCCTTTCTTTCTCGAAAGAGCACGTGAATATGGCGCCTTTCTCCCTCAACATCTCGACAACAGTAGGGTTGGACGAGTTCCCCGTTGTGATGACGACTCCAGTGCCGCCGTCCGTTGTTCCTGCCCTAGCCGAGCCGTCAATGTAGATATTGTACTGTGCGCCAAGCTCTCGTGCTCGACGAACAGCAGCGCTATGAATCTTCCCACTGGAGTCACTCCTTCCGCTTATGCCGTACAGGTGGGGGAAAGCAATGTCGGGCTTGGTTCCCCGTTCCCAGGGCCTGGTTTCGAAATAAGTGATGGGCCTCCTCTCGCTGTTGAACAGATGTGGGCTCTTTTTGCTGACGTCTTCGGCCCTTTCTCGGAAATCTCTTCGTCCCTTTAGGCGTCTGTGCACTTGTTCCGTTGTCGCAATACGTCGAGGGTGGTCGTTGTTCAGTCGGAGGGCCTTCTCTCTTGATCGGAGACAGTTAGCATTTATGGTGGACTGAATGCTTGGGACCCCCGTTGCAGCTCGAAGTGCCTCGATCGGTGAGGACTGGGCTTGGGTGGTGATCAGTCACAGACATCTGTTTTCAACCACCTCCAGATTATTTATTAGAGTTTTGCTCAGCCACGGTTGTCAGCTGCTGTTCGCAAAGTTGACGACACTTTGTATATGGGTGAGGTAGACCTTGTGTAGGTCGTCTTTCCTCCATCCCTATTTTGAGTGCGCTACAGCGCAGAGCATTCTCATCTTCTGTGTGGCCTTAGCTATTACTGTCTCAACCTGTTTCCTGAACGTGAGCCTGCGGTCGAGTGTGACTCCCAGGAGTCTTGCGTAGGGCTCATACTTAATTGTCGAATTATTGATCGTGATGCATGGCTTCCATTCCGAGTCAGATGTTGCGAGCGTGAAGAATGTTGTCTCGCTCTTCGAGCCGTTTAGCATGAGTTTCCATCGCCTGTTCCAGTCAGCAACGGTGTCCACCGCTCTTTGTGCCAGAATTTCGGCGTCTCGTGTCGTGTGTGATGAAGCGAGGATAGAAAGGTCGTCAGCGTAGAGTGAAATTGTGAGATCATCCGGAAGTAGTTTCGCCAGTTCGTCGATATAAAAGAGGAAGAGGGTGGGTGCAAGGACAGAACCCTAGGGAGTCCTTGGTTCATTTTCCTGCAGTTACTCAGTATTCCCTTGAAACGGACTCTGGCTTGACGATTTTGAAGGAAGTCATTCAGCCACAAAACGTATGTATCTGGGATACCTCTGTCTAGAAGGGTGTGGAGTAGGCGTTCTCGCCAGACTGTATCGTATGCCTTTGAAAAATCGAGGAGGACGAGTAATGATTTCTCCTTTTTTTTTGGAAGCCATCGGAAATCTTCTGCGTAATTTTCAGAATTGTTTTGTTATTGTAGTGTTTTTGTTTGTTTTGTTTTGGGGTTTGTTTGGGTTGTTTGTTTGTTGGGGGGTTTTTTTTTGGGGGGGGGGGGGTTCGGGTACAAGTGGAGAGTGTGACAGTTCTTGTAAAGGAATGTTTGAAGGTAATCTATCATTATGTTTTGTTCATTTTTGACTCACTGACCCCGAATTAACAAAAGTTCTTTTGCCTTTTTTCAGTACGCTTTTTTTTACCGTTAAGTCGACAGGTTCCAGTTTTTGTACCCAGAGACTTAGACAGAGTATTGTGTAACATTTATGTTGAAATCGAGCAGCAATTTATCTAGTTTGAGGGCTTTTTGCTTCTATGGTCAGAACAAAAATAGCCTAACAAAACAGGCAAACAACACCAAATTTCCCTGTTTCAAAAAGGCTTCCAATGTCTGTATTTAAAAAAAACAAAAAGGCAGGAAGGAGAGAAGAGAGGAGACAAATAAATCTAAGTGTTTTTACGCCTCCCTCGACACAACTTAGATCATATAGAAAGCGGGCTTTTGACCCTGCCTGCCAGGACCAATCCGGACAGAAAGACCGAGATACTGGATAAAAATTCTCCCTACACGAGAATCGAAAGCGAGTCTCCTGGGTGCGACGGCTGAGCGTCTAACGTCTACACCACAGAGGAGAGGAGAGAAAAAAAATGGCGAAGATGTGGGAGGGAGAGGTATGGGACAGAGAAAAGATGAGAAGGAAAGAGAGGTAGGAGTAACAAGTAAGTAAGTAAGTAAGTAAGTAAGTAAGTAAGTAAGTAAGTAAGTAAGTAAGTTTATTCAGTGTTTAAGGCCATTGACCCTCATCACACCATAATAATATGAAACACTCATTTTAAATAAAGTTTCCGTAAAATGGGAAAAATACAGGTAGTGCACATATCTCCTATCATGGGTCAAACATTGCATATTTCTGTCACAAAAAAAGTACTCACAAGAGGATCATGTAGATTTGTTCAAACGCCATACACATCTCTATCCCGAAGAGAGCGGCCACCAGTAGAACTTGAACCACGAGCCGTACGCGTTTCTCCGGGGTGGGCGTGGCTGGCTGGGGGAACTGCTTGTTGAGCTGCTCGTTGAAGATGGCGGAGGCCTGGAACGACTCGGACATCGACAGCTGGCTCGCCATGGTCGCTCGCCTTCTCCTGGCTGGTCGGTGAGTTGGTGATTGGGGGGGGGGAGAGAGGCTGGGTCAGAGCTTAGTTTTGTTTATTGTGGGTGTGGGTGTGGGGTGGTGGTGTTGCTGTTGTTGCAGCAGTTTATTTACGCATTTGTTTGTTTTGGTTTTGTTTCGTTTCGTTTTGATTTGCTTTGTGCTGTTTTTTTGTTTTGTTTTGTTGCTGTTTTGTTCTTGTTTTGTGGGGTTTAGTGGAGTTGTATTTTGGAGGTTTTTGGTCGTTGTTGTTTTTGTTTGGGGGGTTTTTTGGGGGGGTGTGGTTTTGTTTGTTTGTTTGTTTGTTTTGCTCTTTTTGTTTTAGATGGGGGGTATTTTGTTTTGTTTTATTTTTGTTTGTTTGTTTGTTTGTTTGTTTGTTTTTTACAGTAGTGGGTTGTCGGTTTCTTGGGGGGATTTTGTATTATTGTGCGGAAGTCACAGCAATGCCAAACCCTTGCTCTAGTTTTCCAAAGGGCGCACTAGATTTGCTCCGGCCTACACTTATTTATGAAGTGTTGCGGACATTGGACGACAGTGTACTGCCGAGATATTTTAGTTATTTTAGTAGAGGGTTTAACCGCGCTCGCAACTGCATAATGTCATATGAGCGCCAAGAGGTGGGTGTCAACAGAGAAGTCTTACAGGGAATCAGACTTACTCTGCTCACCTCTCTAGCTTCAACAGCACAAAGTCTGCTTTGACTATCAAGGCACCCCGGAAATAGTAGGTCACAAGAGTGTAACAAACATACAAAAGAAGTAGAGGAAAATGTCAATAGTAAGGATTAGGAAAGAGAAAGCAACAGTTCCCTGACAGACTGAAATTGAGCTTCTGCTGCGCTTGTTGTGAGTCCAAAGTTCTCGCAATGACTTGCATCTTTTTTTAAATTATCAACGCAGTATTTCACACTCGATTTTTTCTATTTACAATCATCGGAAACTACAAATTCACAGACATGCACCACGCTCGTTTTTTTTTTTGTTTTTACCTTCAGCAGACGAGAATTAAAAACTAAAATGTCCAGTCTGTCCCTGATACCAAGACCAGCAGGAGAGCTCTTTGACAAATAGTATAAGTTTAACGCGCCTGTCAACACTATTCGTTTATTTAAGAGGCGGGACCTAAGAGTTTGAAGTCCATTTCCGAAACGACCGAGCCAAATGGGAAATTCACGTGAAGTGCCTTTCCAAAGGACACAACGTCGGACCGTGTTGAGGCTCGAGCCCACGAACCCACAATCTCACGAATACGGGTCCCAGAGCCTAGGTCACCGACGCTAGGAGAGCTCTGAAAGGTTTCATGAATCTTTGCTGAAAAGTAGAAAAGTGCAGGTGTCGACACACAACCCTAGTTTACTCCATTTGCCAAACAAAAGGCAACAGACATACTACCAACGATCTTAACACTGGCTTTCACGCTGCTGTGAAATTAGCTAACCATAATATCTGCGAACTTTGGCGGGCAACCGTACTTTGCCAGGACCGCCCATTGGCTTCCCCAACTTATGGTATCAAAGGCCTTTGCCAGAGAAACAAATGGCATTATATGGATTTATTCTACTCCTTTTGATGTGAATGTGGAAGTCGCACTGACTTTCACGTAAATCGTAATTTGAGGAGGGATCCTTTACAGGCGTTTTAGAAGAATTCGGAATTGTATCTTACAGGCTGCAGACAAGAGAGGTATGCCTGTGTCACAAGATTGCCTGTCAGCTTTGTTTTTATAATGGTGAGTAATGGCTGCAATACTTCGAGATCCCCACATTCGACAGATTATTTCTGTCTCTGTCTCAACAAGGTCTCTATCAAAAGCAAAGACCTGTGCCAGAAAAAGAATCAGTGCTATGAGCCTTATTGAACAACATAGCATTTTTGACACCTCTGGTTTCTTTGCTCTTTGATAGATAGCTGAAAGAGGTGTTCAATGGGATTAGAGAGAGGTATTCAATTAACTGATTCAGAATCGATTCTTGACGGTCGGTTT
>NW_004797956.1:295119-296343 GCF_000002075.1 Aplysia californica
TCTAAAAAAAATAACACCCCACCCCCCTTTCCCCTTGAAGTTGCTGTTAGGTGGTGTGAGCCGCGTGTTAATCACTACCAGAACTTAGATGAGGCCCCTATAATGTGGACAGTTTCACCGACTTTTGTGTGTATCTTCCTCTCTGATCAGTAACAGACGTAACATTGACAAATAACAACAAGCCTCGTACCGTATATTCCGTGTCGCGGCCATAATTTGTGTTTTGTCCACCAGAATTTCTAAACATTTGACGTAGTACCCAGTGAAAAAGCACGACATTATGGAATTCTGGGTATTTTGCTCGTTTACGAATCTGTTCCCCGCTGTTACGATTTCTAAATTGTGTTTCTTTAAAGAGTCAGTATCACTGGGTTTTTTTTTTAAGAAAGAAAGAAAAGAAAATGCGAAAGTACCAAATCACGAATTCCATATTCTTTTCCCTGCTTATTGTGGGGAGCACAGAGAATTCTGTGGTGGGGAGTTATCGTTGTTGTGTATAATACTTTACTTTTTACTTTGACATTTCAAAATTATTTTATTTCTTTTTGGTGTTTTTTTAACCATTTTTTTTTCTAAAGAGGGGGCATCTTAATAATAATTCTTAGAATATGAAGCAAAGAATAAAGAGAATTTGTTCCTTTAAAAATGTTCGTTGCTGATTTTCACTTGAAATTGGTACGTATGGTCACTCTTTTCTCAAAAAATATATATAATTTACTAATAATTGACAAATCAGTTGCATGTATATATTATGTAATTTGGCCTGCTTATTAACACTTAATTGTGCTGTATACTAGACGTTCGGTGTATCTTGAAAATTGACAAAGTTGCATCCTGCTAAGATTTTGAACTACCGGTACAAAAGAATTGTACCAATTTTCAACGGTCATTCTAATAATTATGTGAAAGGTATCTCAATTATTTCATTACAGTTTCATTATAAAATGTAAAATGCCTGGATGTCTAATGGGCTCAATACCTTTATACGAAAAATCATGAAAAACGTACGGCCAATGATTTTTTTATTCTTCATATCAAAATAAAACAATTGACATCACTATTCAAGGAAAAGTATAGGCAACATCATTAAAACCTATTTCAATTAAAGAAAATTTTGTTTTACTTTTACTGACCACACGGCTTGTCCATATTATTATTATCTTTGATGATATCTTAAATTGATTTTATAAAAACAGTGACCCTTTTCATGAAAATACTGCCCCC
>NW_004797956.1:296448-298803 GCF_000002075.1 Aplysia californica
CCCCCCCCAAAAAAAAAACAACAACTGTTTGTGTACGCAGTGATAAGTCGATGAAGGCCTAAATTTCGAGCATGACGTCACGGCAACCCGAATGTGACCCACCATAGAGTGGAGACTTCGAATGTATGTAATAGGTCAAGTTAGTTCCGTATCGAGGACTTAAGTTTACTTTCACAGAAGGTAGATCTAATATTATGTTGGAAAAGATTCAAATCTCAAGTTCCACACATACAGTGGGCACAACAAACATGGTGCAGGGAAAATGCATTGTTGGTCTTTCCTTGTTCATGCCAGGGTGGCTCTTATAGGGGGTGCCCACTACGCGAGTGGATCGGGTCGGGTCGGGTCGTCGGGCCGGGTCGTCGGGTCGGTTCATTTTCTGGTGGTTTCAGTTGCCACTACAATAACCTCGCCGCGATTGTACCCGACGAAGTTAAAGTAGAGAAACCTTTAAGCTCACTGGCTTCTATGGCTCCTTTCTGCATGCACTTCTCTGTTCGCGCTAGTGGGTACCCCCTATTAGGCTATATTTGGGGGGGGGGGGGAGAGATGTTGTTGATGAGGGCTATAATCTCTTCTCAACACGAAGAGGGTTCTGATCTTTTTTACTTGTTTGTTAATTTTTTTTCTTCAAGCACCCCCCCCCCCCCCCCCCCTTTCCTCAAAAAAAAAAAGAAAGAAAATGTCTTCAAAATGCTGAATTAAAAGGTAATAATAGCCCAAACACTTTGTAACAGAGAGGAAGTTATTTTGAAATCACCTACTTCATTCACTCAAACTCAAAATGTAAGAAAGTGAAGTTGTTAAAGAGACGGATGACACTTGCAGCCCCAGTGCTGTGTGTCTCTTCCTCACCAAACTGACTAGAGAAGTGAGTAGGATGAACCGAAAAGTTTTGATAAGAAGAAGGCAAAAAATATCATTGATTGATCGAGAAAATTTCAGAGGGCTATCGCTTTCCAAGTACCCTCTCCGTGTTCGGAACATTTACTGCAGTTGTACTAATTTTCACTTTCCAGGATTTTAAAAAATATATTTTTTACAAAATTCCCCACAATTTTTTTGAAACTACAGAGGAGAAAGATTATCTTCAAGTTGTAAACGGAGAGAGAGAGAAAAAAAAAGAAAAAAAAGAAAAAATGAAAGGCTTTCTTAATACGTGTACATGATATTACAGTGGAAACCTGATATAACAGGGATGGTGGGAGTAGAGAAAATGTCCTGTTATATCCGATCCCTGTTAAATCAGAAATGCAAGGAAAGTAAGCATATGTCGACTAATCCAGCTGTACTTATTCATGGGTAGTTTCCCTAGCCACAAGTACTCACGAACAGGGGTTTTGGCACCAACTTTCTCTTTGCATCCTTAAACCCCATCAGAAGAGCTTGGTCCACAGCATCTGCATCGGGTAGTCTCATCTTCTTTCGATCAAGAGAAAACTTTCCATTGGAGTATGCTGCCACTATCTTCTCTCTATCCTTGATAATGGTGTGAATCGACCCTTGTGGAATGTTGAACTGACGACAAATCTCTGCCAGTGGAGCTTGCTTTTTGTCACAACCTGGATAATTTCGTATTTTTTGTCAATTGAAAGGCATTTTCTTGTGCGTTTGACATCGTTGATGACAAATTACGCGCGCGTGTTGCTAGGTTTCGTGCTACATCGAGGTCTCCAGCACACCGCAGCCCTCTCTCGCTTCACATGCTGCGTGTGTTTGCAGTGGCATGGATTGCGTGGGCTTTCTCCATCACTGCGTTACTCTCTCTCTCTCTCTCTCTCTCTCTCTCTCTCTCTCTCTCTCTCTCTCTCTCTCTCTCTCTCTCTCTCTCTCTCTCTCTCTCTCTCTCTCTCTCTCTCTCTCTTACTTTTTATACATTGTAAACGAGCCTTTGTCCCTGCTATAACCGGTTTGGCTCCGATGAAGCCCTGTTATAGCCGATAACTTTTAATAGAGACAAAGAGTAGGAAAAAACGGGGATTTGAAAAATCCCTGTTATTACCGGATCCCTGTTATTACCGGGCCTGTTATATATGGTTTCCACTGTATTACTTCGAGCTCAGCGACAGAATGAGGAAAGAGATATTTCAGCAGCATAGAGACAAGCCCATCCATCCATCCATCCATCCATCCATCCATCCATCCATCCATCCATCCATCCATCCATGCATACATGCATACATGCATACATCCATACATGCATACATGCATACATGCATACATGCATACATGCATACATACATACATACATACATACATACACACACACACACACACACACACACACACACACACACACACACACACACATACATACATACATACATACATACATACATACATACATACATACAT
>NW_004797956.1:298903-300552 GCF_000002075.1 Aplysia californica
CATACATACATACATACATACATACATACATACATACATACATACATACATACATACATACATACATACATACATACATACATACATACATACACAGAATTCTACACTCAAAAATATTTTCAATGTTAAACCAATTCCTTGTAACAAGTTTTGCTACTAAAAATGACGTAGGCCATATGGCTATGCAAAATGTGTGCGGGAAGCTGGAAGTGCTGTGAACAATCCCATCCGCGTTACGAATTTTTCCACAGTTCTGTAGATCTTATTATATTTACAATGCTTTTCTGTTGTTGCACCCAAAAACACAACAATTTAAAACCATAATTCCAATCTTCAGGTTGCACAATGAATTCTGAAACTCAAAATTACAAACTAGGCAGTAAATGGTCCACTTCTCACTCGTTTGTACGAGTAAAAGCCGTCCTTGCTTTAAAAAAGCTATAGGGTTACTTCCGAAAACGATTAATCTTGCCTTCACTACGCCATTGTTTTCGGTCTTCAATTCCTCACAGGTCACATGGTACAGTGCCCGTTCTATGAGTGTAGAATTCTGTGTTCTCTACCAAAGAGGTGCAGTTCGTTACGAACAAGAAACTACATGTATATACCTTTTTTTTTTTTTTTTTAAACCCCTCTTTACTCACCCTGCCCTGTGTCTAGCACAGACTAAAACATTTTGCTGCCTGCTCGCAATTGTCTAGATTCTATAAGTCTTTGTCGGGTAGAGAGTTAGACTTCGTGAAATCTGAACATTCTTGTCTTTAGAAGAAAAAAAAACAAGCTAATTACACCAGGGGCTATGCTGATTGCTTCAGGAACTTTTTTAAAAGACAAAAAAAAAAAACTATCTCCACTCCAAATTTCTGTAACACTTGTGTTTTTACCACTTTTTAAATCATATATGGAAGCGGAAAATGTGCAAAAGTATCATCATCATCATCATCATCATCATCATCATCATCACCATCATCATCATCATCATCATCATCATCATATGCTAGATCTGCGGCAGACATCGACGAGCATGGTTCTCCATTCATTCCTTTGCTCGGATGTTCTTTAAAAAGCTAGGTTACCGTGATCTTTCCCTGTTCCCCATTTGTTTAGGTTCTCTGAGTACATGTGGGTTGCTCTGGGCCAACCCCTTCCTCGTTTGCCTTCAATTTTGTCAGTGAGAGCTAGATTTTCAAGACCTTTATGTCTCTTCAGATGTCCCTAGAGCTGCATTAAACATGTGTCTTTTAATTACTGTTTTTAACAGTGAGCATCTCACGTGGGCTCCATTAAATTTTATTGTAACGATTTTGTTCCTTCCAAAGAGAAACGTATGAACCGCGTCATCTTTGGCATGGTAGTCAGGCACATCGCTGCCACACGCAGGAGACCCAAGTTCGATTCCCAAGTCGGGAGACATTTCTATCTAGTATCTCGGTCTTTCCGCTGGAGTGTTGTATCCCTCTCAGCCCGGATTGGCCCTGGCATGCAGGCTGGCAGGCAGGGTCAGAAACCCACCTCTTAGTCCTAGATTATCTAAATTGTGTCCACATGGACGTAAAAAAGATATTTACATTTTTGATGAAACGAAGTGTATACAGACCCGGTAACCGGGAACAAAATCATGAAGTATACAGACCCGGTAGAGTGTGTAT
>NW_004797956.1:300713-302198 GCF_000002075.1 Aplysia californica
CATGCCCCAGTTGACAGGAGGGAACAAAAGAAAGACAGAGTGGGAAAGTAGGTGGGGGAGAATGAAAGACAGAGACAAACAAAGAGAAAGAGAAAAAGAGAAGGTGAATGCTACACAGAGAGAGAGAGAGAGAGAGAGAGAGAGAGAGGAGAGGAGAGAGAGAGAGAGAGAGAGATGCTAGCAAATATCACATGCCCCAGTTGACAGGAAGGAACGAAAGAAAGACAGAGTGGGAAAGTAGGTGGGGGAGAAAGAAAGACAGGGACAAACAAAGAGAAAGAGAAGGTGAGTGATACACAGAGGAGAGAGAGAGAGAGAGAGAGAGAGAGAGAGAGAGAGAGAGAGAGAGAGAGAGAGAGAGAGGGAGAGAGGGAGAGAGGTTGAAATAATTATGACATTGTTCTTTTCTTCCAATTGTCTTATTGATTCCTCCAACTCCAAAACAGAGGAAAAACGAGCGTTCATCGAAAGACATCCGCAATCTTCATTTAGATCTAGGCCTTGAAACTCGATCTATGATTTATGCCTGTCTGTCTAGACCTAGATCTAGACCAAGGCCATAGATTAAGAATAACCTAAGTCTACTCTGAGCCAAGAGAGGGCGCTGAAACTTTTCGAAATCACAAAAGATTTCCCCTACCGGGTCTGTATACTTCGTGACTTTGTTCCCGGTTACCGGGTCTGTATGCACTCCCTTTTTCGAAAACCCTTATTATGTTGAAACGCTTCTAAATAATGCCTTCTCGTGGTTTTGGTGCCCGCGGCAACTGGCGATAATGTGTGTGACACCGAGTCGTCACAATTCTCGCTGTTCCGCACCTCTGTCAGGCTTTTCCACAGTTATAGTAGCTGACGAGGCATAATTTTGGACTATACTTTCTTACAATGATAACACTGTAATTCAATATCAATTAGTTGTTTTCAGCTTTAAATGAACAGGCTGTTTGAAAGACATATTAACTTAGAATCATTATTAAACGCAGTTATAAAAAAAACGTACTTAAGGCAAATGCTGTGATATGTTTCGTTACGGTAACTGACGTGACAGAAAAATTACCCCATTTGTCCCGTCAGTCACCGGAACTAAATGCGTCACAGAATTTGCATAAAGTAGCCTACTTTTTTTGTCAAATGGTTGCATTAATATGATTCTTAATATGTCTTTCAAATGTTCTGATAATTTAAATTTAAAATAAATTTACCGATATTGAATTACAGTGTTACAATTGAAAGAAAGTATAGTTCAAATGCCCCGTCGGTTACTTTGGAATAGCCCTAAAAGTCGAAATTTTGATATTGAATTACAGTAAACATTAAACTCATTTTGCATCCATTTATGCATGCGAATTACATTGTGTATACTATTATTATTTTATTATGCATGTGTATGTGTTCATTACGTAACGATGTGTAAAGCGTGCGTGTGTGATAATCAAGTGTGTGTGTGTGTGTGTGTGTGTGTGTGTGTGTGTGTGTGTGTGTGTA
>NW_004797956.1:302298-314489 GCF_000002075.1 Aplysia californica
TGTGTGTGTGTGTGTGTGTGTGTGTGTGTGTGTGTGTGTGTGTGTGTGTGTGAAATAAAAATGGTTTGGTATAAGGGTTTGGGGTAGGATTCAAGGTGGGTGCTTGGACCAGTAATCCTTTGCGCGAACACAGAATCGTTGTTAAATGCGTGACCCAGCTCCCAAGGGATTGTACTCCAGTGCGGGTGTATCGAGTCGACTGTGTTGCCAGTTTTGATTATTGATGAAGGGCGGTGTCGTGAAGACCGAGTAGATGTATGTGTGTGTGTGTGTGTGTGTGTGTGTGTGTGTGTGTGTGTGTGTGTGTGTGTGTGTGTTTAGGTTTAGTCAGGTTTTACTGCGCTCGCAACTGCGGCTCTGGCCACACTGCGTAGGGACAGGAAGGTGTGCCCGCCCGAGTTTCTGGACATTCTCCGCATCCCACAATAAGTTCACTCAGATACTGGGGCGGCCACTGACACTGATTATGCTAATTGAGTCATGTGTAGCTGACCTTGGAAGCTGGTAGGCCTGTTTGCACACTTTTCGGCGCGTAGGTGTGAAGTCCATACTGTAGGTGAACGACACATTTTAAATAAATAATGTTTGGTACGGTAAGTGTTTTACGGCGCTCACAACTGCATAAGATCATAATATGAGCGCGCAGGACACATTTAACATTTTCAGTAGGTAGGAAATTTTGAATTTAGCCCGGGTGGAGGCCAACGCCTCCTCTTATCGATTTTTAGACCACCAAGGGATCTTTAACGTGGGCAACTTGCACACAAGACCTCCTAGATTTTTCGACTTTGTCCGAGAAGGCTAGTTGTAGATCTTTCCTGCCAGAAGCCAAGGAGTAGCAGTAGAAAGGCTGCAGAAAGAGTCAGGAGCCCCAAGGTGGGGGCAAAGTAGGTTAGGGGGTGGGGGCAGAAGGTGGATTCGAAAGCAGACGACAGAACATTGCTAGCGAGCAGGAAAGGAGGTGAAAGGAGACAATTTTAGAGCAGAATTTTTTCCCGTCGCTGCTACCTGTCCCCGTCGTTTTATGCTAGAAAAAATTTTGAAATTATGCAAACTGAGCCAAAAAAATGCGAAATTAAGCGATTCTGTTAATTTTAACTAAAAATGGTAAAGGGAAATAATTAGAAATTTTGCAAAAAATGGTCAAATTTTGCTAAAATAAACGGGGTGCATAAAACCACGGGGTAGTGCTACCCGGATTCGAACCCGGGACCTTTTGAATGAGATGCGAACACCCTAACCTCTAGACCACCGGAGCCCCCGGACATTCTCCGCATCCCCCGGACATTCTCTGCATCCAGATCCCACCGGTTCACTCAGATACTGGGGCGGTCACTGACACTGATTATGCTAAAATTGAGTCACGTGTAGCTGTCCTTGGAAGCTGGTAGGCCTAGTACGCTTAATTAACATTAACAAATAACAGCCTCTGTTTGTGCACTTTTCGGCGCGTGGGTGTGAAATTCATGCTGTAGGTGAACCAGACATAATCTGCTTGAACATTGCTCCATTATTCTGGAGAATAAAGCTATTCAACCGCATTCGCTAGTAGGTAGGCTACCCATTGCCTGAAATAATAATGACTCTCTCACTCCCCCCCCTCTCTCTCTCTCTCTCTCTCTCTCTCTCTCTCTCTCTCTCTCTCTCTCTCTCTCTCTCTCTCTCTCTTTCTCTACTCTCTCTCGAGCAAAAGCGTGAATATCTGTGTATGATAGTGTTATCTTCCATATTTTCAAAATACACACGAAAACACACTCGCACGCACGCGCACACACACACACACACACACACACACACACACACACACACACACACACGCACGCACACTCACTCACACACACACACACACACACACACACACACACACACACACACACACACACACACGCACACTCACTCACACACACACACACACACACACATACACACACATATACACAGATACAGAGAGAGGGGGGGGGGGGGAGAGAGAAGCACAATAGGTTCGCAAGCACACATTATTTTCATGATGGTGATGCATTTTTGTTCGCCTAGAATAGAATATGTCATCAACGTGGATGTCCGTTGACAAAAATGAGTAGACGAGAACTACATGTTCTAGGGATATTTGACATTGATCAGCCCGTCTTTCATATTTTTGTGGGATGAGTATGGGGCGGGCAGGGGTGTGGGACAATTAAGAGGGAAAATATCACTTTTTACAACATTTTCAAGAGCTTGAGGGTTTATTATACCGTTTCCTTCCAACGTATAATACCATAACATGGGCCTAATGTATGATACCGGTGCGGAAAATGAGTGTTTCTCCTCAAGTTTTCGACCTTGTGTTCTTCTCTAGTCTCATGGTAGAAATGTTCTTAAAATATTTAACCTTTTTCTAAAACTTATGCGTGTGTCTTTATTCTAAACAGCAGTGCTACGTCCATTTGTGTCGAATGTTGCACAAAAAAAATCATTTTTGATGAGGCAGTCAGAAATATTATGTCCATGACTGATATCTCCTCTTCTTTTTTACTTTTTTTTTTGGTCGACTGATTCTCGTATCTACATTCCAAACCGCCATTAAAGCCAAAGAAAGTGTTTCTAAGTAGTCAGAAAAGGTGATATCCATGACAAATACAAACCGTCTTCCATTGCACACGGGCCAATCTCCAACAGTTGTTTACGCTATACAGAAATCAGACCATAGCTAATGACTAATTAGCATGCACGATGTAGTAGGCCTAGCGAGAATCAGCAAGAGTACATTTAAGTCAGTAAATAAATGATTTCGACATTGCTAGAACAAGGAAACGAAGACATCAGACAGCAAATGGCAAACTGAGCACTTATATCGAGAGGCGAGAAACAAGGTCGTTTGGACACCTTACGAGGATGGGGCCACAACAGCCAGCCACTGAGGTCTACAACATGCGATTTGATGGCTTCAGGGCAAAGGGAAGGTCAAGAAAAAGAAAGATGGGTGAAGTCAAAGAAACGCCTCAAAGGCACTATTGTATTATACGACAATCCCAAGAGCAATACACCTGGCCCACGTCCAACAATTACGTGTTCCCTTGACACCTAGTGGTATAAGAAGAGAAATAGTAAAAGAGTAAAGTCTAAAGTAGGAGCGACATTTCCTTCATACATGTACACAACTACACGGTTCTCGCCCGTTGGCGCTTTTTGGAACCATTAGTGATGGCAGTGGTGGTTGTAGTGGTTGTGGTGATGATGGTGGTGGCGCTGGTGTGTGGTGGTGATGTTGTGATGGTGGTGGCAGTGCTAGTGGTGGTGCTGTGGTGGTGATGATGATGGTGGTGGTGGTGGTGGAGCTAGTGGTGGTGTTGTGGTTGTGATGATGATGGTGGTGGTGGTGGTGGTGGTGCTAGTGGTGGTAGTTAAGTGGTGGTGGTGTTTGCATATTTAACTGACAAAATGTATAAGTAATTTATAATTAGAAGAAAACTATTAACAAGAAATGTACAATAAATAATTTATACATTTTATTGACAAGTTTTTTAGATTACAATCTATCCGATAAGAAATCATAATAAGACAGAAGGCACAAAATGAATTTTAAGGAAAATCTCACAAAGAAGTTCACTGGACGGATAAATCCACAGACTCTCCAAGCAACTCTAACACTCTCGTTTCACTTGTTTACATGCAACAACTGTTGCAACAATTTCAGAGTTGATTCACAGCACTGTACATAAAGTATGATAAAGTCTAGCACACACACTGCGAAACACGCACATGATAGAAAACAGATTTTCAGACCCCAAATTTTTTCTTTTACGTTCACGTAGTACATTCTTTGTATCTAAAATATGTACATATACCAAAACTTGTACCTAGCGAAAAGATTTCCATATCCCCCGATCTTGCTATGTGTGCATGCTAGACGCTAGAGTATACTTGCAAAGAAAATCATTGAGACCACACAACAAGAGCATTTATCAGAAGTGAAGCAGAGGTAGAAACACTCCGCTGCTACACATGGACCAGTCATATCACACAATTATGCTAAGTAAGTTAAGTGTTAGTAAGAGTTTTACGGCACTTGCAACACTATAAGGTCGAATAAGAGCTGAAGAATAGATGTTTCACAAGATAGTTACATTCACAAAAAAGGAGGAGAGTTAGATGCTTGATAGGAAAGAAGAAGCAAACCACATCAGAGCACCTGCCAACCACCCACTACTAAGTAAGTTATAGTTCATACATAAGCAAACACCCCATTTATCTTTAAAATTCACAAAAAATAATGGACAAGAACACAACCGCTCTGTTTGCTGAATAGAGAGTTCTGGAAGCAAATTGAAAAATCTTCCACATGTTCCAAGAAATGAGGTATAACAAAAAAAACCTTTTAGCACAACATTTGATTGTTGTGTGCTCACACATAACAGTAGCACAATTTTACTTTCCACAGGTTTCTGTGCAGCTCAAAAAATATACTTGTCAAACTTATTTCTTTTTTTTTTTTCTTTTTTAAATTTACAAAAAAAACACCACTTGCAAAATGCTCTTGCACTAACTGGACACTTGCAAAACATTCTCGCATTGAAATGAAGAGTTTAACATTTTGTAAATATGTTGTAGATTCTAGGTCTCAGTCGAGACAATACAAATTTTGAAGAAACTGTCACACTTTCACAATTGCAATTCACATAAATACAAGCATATTATGGCATGAGAAACAAATAGTCTGTCCAAACAAACTGACATGAAAAAGGCACGGATTTCTCTTTTCCCTACTTAAACAATGTTAAGTTAGAATATGTTACAATTAGGTGAAGATGTGTTCCAGTCATATTGAAATACGTATACATAATAATAATATTCTACTGGTACAGACAAAATGTTTTACTCGGATATGTGTGATGAGAAAAGGAACACCTAGTTGATGAATATACACAAGAGTAACACTCCAATAAACCTGGACTAGGTCACCCATCTAGAAACACACGGTATAACATTCTTTACATGTGTGTGTGTGTGTGTGTGTGTGTGTGTGTGTGTGTGTGTGTGTGTGTGTGTGTGAGAAAGAGAGACAGAGAGAGAGACTGTACGTTGAGTGTGACTTGATGAGTATACCTGTGCAAAGATCTGAGCGTGTATTTCTTAATTTCTACGAGCAGTTTATGTGTCAGTGTTGGCAGATGTGTCAGGGCAAGTGTTCACATGAGAGAATCAAAGACAAAGATTTCTTCTTACATAAACTTTGCCACTGTCCAACAATGGAATCTGAATGAACCACTAACAAAATTGTTAATTTGAATTTTTAAATACAAGGAAAAACAAAATACAGTACAGTGGAATCCAGTTATAACAAGAGGAAGGGGACTGGTACGAAATGTTCGTTATAGCAGGATTCTCATTATAAGGGATCCAGTAATAAATTCAAGGGGAAAAATAAAGTAGGCCTAATCTATGAGTTTGGTGTTCTGTTATTCCTTTTTGTTATCTCCTCTGATGATGATTTTGTTCAACATGACCTCAAGGTCTTACTTGATCAAAAATCGAATCAGGTTTCTTCCTCTAACACTGGCGATGTTGACAGCTCGGTGATGGCAATCAGAAAGAAAGGGCTCCAGGCTAACTCGCCCGCTGTGCTTTCCCCCCACCCCACCACACCCTGTGCTTGCACACGTCATACATTCGCTCCATCCATCACAGCACGTTGACCTCTCCATCCCGGCATTGGAGAAGTGAAGAGGCATGGTAGGCAAGATAATCTAGACAAGGCTGGCCCATCACACGATGCGTTCTGCTTGTCAGCACATGCCACACCCTCCCCACTCACTCACTCCGGCCTTCATTGTTGGCACACGTGGGCTCTCCCATTCTTTGTTTCGCTAGATCAACGACAAGTTTCTCAATCGGCGAGGTTTTTACATATAAATATATGTATAAATGGATTGTGCGCTGAGCACAGCAGCAGCAATATTCCGCTATAACCGACAGACATGTTTGTCTGATAGTGCAATAGCAGTGTTTTATTTACAAAATCCTCATCTAGGAGTTTGGGGAAAATAACGGGGTTTTAGAATAGTGTCTTTATAACAGACTTCTCGTTATTTCAGAACTCGTTACAAGTCGACTCCACTGTATAGTACGGAGAGGTCGAACACAAAAGACTCGAAATCACGCATCCATCGTACTGTGCCTTCAGTCCCGCGGTTTTTCTTTCTTCTTTATCTTTGTAAGATATCCCTCGAACTACGGATCCCTCGAACTACCGAGTCCAGTCCCGATGAATTCGAGCTATCCGTGTTATACTGTAAACTGCTGCACATCAAAAATCAAAGTCATCAAAACTGATATATTACAAATCAATCGCCTTATAACATCCCATGTTATCAACATTTACAAAAGCTAAATCCCCTTCATGATGCACGCAGAACTCTCAAACAAGCATCCAACCCATATGATGGGTCCGTCTTCCAGCTTGAGCAAAACTTGAGAAGCTACAGAACCAACACTGGGAGACATTTCTGGCAGATAGTCACTTCACGAACAAACATTTGAGTCAGCAAACATTTCATAATGGCAAGGGTTTTCTTAAACCTGGCATTTGTACCACTCAGAGACCATGAAGCCAACCCAATGATGAACAGATTTAAGATTAAAGAGGAGAGAAATAACATTTAACTGTAACTAGTGTTACCGGTACTCTAGAAAGGCAAATCCCACTACAAGCTTACAGAAAAAGTACTGTTTTGTTTGGGGGGGTTTTTCACTTCAGCTTGTATCACACAACAGCATGATGATATTACAAATACACAAAACATCAGGTCCTTTTTTAAAAAGTCATCCAAAAATCACAAGTGCCTATAATTGGCTCTAAGTAGCAAATAATGATATCATCATCAAACAATAAAACCAGTCAAAAATCTTTCCATAAAGTGGACGGATCGCCGTGCAAAAACACATGGTTGTTCACCAAAACAAAGCAACCGCAATTGTCAACAACAATTTTGATCTGTGGAAATCTCTGTGAGGAATGTACGTTGTTCCGCTGTGCGGGAGGCGGGGATAGGAACAAGAAACACAACGCCCACTCACCGTGGGCAACATGCTTTCTTACCAGGCACACAACTGTCGAACCTCATTGTCCCTGCTCAACTCTCAGCCGACCGGGTAACTTGGGAGTCAAAACCAGTTACAGCTGGTGGAAAATATCCTACACTTTTTCAGAAACAGAGCAAAATTCATGCCCTTGACCAAAAACAACAACCACATGTTTACTCCAAGACAATCTAGGAAGGTCTGGGAGAGGGAGAAACACAGAAATTTTGTGAACAAACTTCTAAAAAGCTACAAGCAGTCATTAACAGCTGCTCCAGAAAAATCCTAAAACATACTTTGGCACAGCACAATAAGAAATGAACAACTAATTCAACTATGAGAGCAAACTAATTAACAGAAAAAGATATAGAAATCAAAGAGAAAATGGAAGTGGATTGGACAGTCCATAAGAAAACCAATAACAAACCCATTAAGCCTCAAAATAGAAGCCACATAGAAAAAGAACGTGAGGAAGGCCTAACAGTACTTGGAGAGGGCCGTGGATTCAGACCTAAAGGAGATGGAATACAGCTGGACAGACGTGGAGTCCAGGATAGAACATCAAGAGTTCTTGTTGGTGACCTATACTCCGGTTGGCGAAAAGAAAGGATGATGATAATGATGATGATGATGATGATGATGATGATGATGATGATGATGATGATGATGGGGGAGTGAAGTGGAATCATTCCTCTTCCTCTCCGTCCAGTGTGAACCAAGGAACACCATGAAAGTCTGTGCAATCGGTAACATACAGTCCCCCCCCCCCCACCCCATCTCCCTCCACCCACTTCACTCCTGCTAAAAGGTGCTGACGTGAGGATGTCTACATGAGGTTTGAATGTTGCGACGTCTAGATGAGGAACCGTTCATCAACCAGAGTTTTCTTGGCCAGGTTTTTCTTCCCGCCCATTTCTCTTGCCTGGCAGATGAGCTGAAATAGAAAGGATTTTCCTTTATAATGCATTTCAGATTTTCAAACAAAAAAATATTTCAGAAAAAAAAAACAAGAACAAATTACAGATTAAGAATGAAGAGAATAGTTGTGAATAGTTGTAGAAAACACAAAAATTAGAACCAAAATTTCAAGACACGTAGAAAAAGTTTCTTAGAGTGGGAATAATTGGATTATCCCAAATGAAATCTTTTGAAATACATAAAAAGCAGTCAGAAGAAAAAAGAGATTGAAAAAAATAGATACGTCTCAACGTCTTTAGACTTATGAGACAAAAGTTTGTATATTGAAGTAGATCTACACTAGCATTGTAAAGACACAAATACACAAACAAGCAAAAATACATTTCTGGAGGTCCTGCCACATAGTAAACATGAAAACATGTCGTCTGCTTTCATCTCCTCTTTCAGCCCCCACCCCCTCACCTCCTTTGCCCCCTCCTCTGGGCTCCTGACTCTTTCTGCAGCCTTTCTACTGCTACTCCTTGGCTCCTTCTTACTGCTGTCTTTCAACCACACCCCTGATCTTCTGCTAGGAAAGATCTACACCTAGCCTTCTCGGACAAGGCCGAAAAATCTTGGAGGGCCCGTGTGCAAGTTGCGCAAGTTAAAGATCTCTTGGTGGTCTAAAATCGATAAGAATAGGTTTCAGCCACCACACGGGCAAAATCCAAAATTTCCTACAAACTGAAAAAGTTTAATGTGTCCTGCTCGCTTGTATGACCTTATGCAGTTGCGAGCGCCGTAAAACACTTGCTCAAAAAAAAACAACCATGAAATGAACACATACACACACGCACATACACACACACAAACACACACACAAGCACACACAAGCACACACATATAAAAACAAACATGCAACAAGCCTCCACAGAGGCTATGCCAGGAATGGCTCAACAACAGCTAGGATTGAGATTGAGGTCACATAAATTATTTCTTCCTGCACACACATGAAGGAGTAGAAAGAAAGAAAAGACATGTTTGACAAGAAAGAATGAACAAACCACACCAGAACATGTGCCAACCACCCACTCTTCTTTTTTTTTTCATTTTCTCAGAATAACATTAACACTTTGAGTCCTTGCCACTGGTAGACCGGTGGTGCATGTAACTGCTCGTATGCCTAGCCACCAGTACACCGATAAGTGAGACCTTATTTCCCACCCAGCCAGCCAGGGACAAAATTCACCAGCAAAACATTGTTTACTATGCAGGATATTACTGGTTATTTTGAAGATTTTTCGGAAATAGATGCTCGTAATGAAGAGGACTATCCTGAGTGGGATATGGAGTGTGATTCAGATGATCTTATGGGCTGTTAGAAATATAGCTCTCAGGAGCTCAGGCAGAGGGGCACGGTAACCTCAGGAGGCTCAAAGGGTTAAACAACTATGTAGGCAACTGCGATGCTGCTGCAAGGACCAGCTGCCTCACCTCAGTTGCCAGGAAAGTGATGACGCCGGCCAGGACAAAGTCTTGGAAGATGAGGTCCACGATACAGAAGAAGAGCGTGTCAAACACCACCAGCGTCAGCTCGTTGCCGTAGAACAGGATGTTGTCGAATGAGTGGCCGTTATCTACGGGAGATAAATGAGTGGCCGTTATCTAGGGGAGATAAATGATTGGCCGTTATCTAGGGGAGACAAATGAGTGGCCGTTATCTAGGGGAGATAAATGAGAGTGGACCTTATCTAGGGGAGACAAATGAGTGGCCGTTATTTAGGGGAGATAAATGAGTGAGGGGAGACAAATGAGTGGCCGTTATCTAGGGGAGATAAATGAGAGTGGACCTTATCTAGGGGAGATAAATGAGTGGCCGTTATCTAGGAGAGACAAATGAGTGGCCGTTATCTAGGAGAGACAAATGAGTGGCCGTTATCTAGGGGAGATAAATGAGTGGCCGTTATCTAGGAGAGACAAATGAGTGGCCGTTATCTAGGGGAGATAAATGAGAGTGGACCTTATCTAGGGGAGACAAATTAGTGAGTGGCCATTATTTAGGGGAGAAAAATGAGACTGGCTGTTATCTAGGCTGTAATCTAGGGAAGATGACAAGACTGGTAGTTATCTAGGGGAGATAAATGACTGGCCATGGTCTAGGCTGTTATCTAGAAGAGATAACAAAACTGGCTGTTAGGGGAGAAAAAGTATATGTTGTAAGAAATAGTACAGAAGATTTTACAATGTGTTTTACATCCCCATCGACACAATTCGATCATTTAGGAGATCAGCTGCTTAACGGGGTCAATCCCAGTTGAGTAGGATACAGTATCCCCGCAGACACATGGAGAAACTCCACTCAAAACTTCCCTACTCTGTTTCATCAAATTCAAATCTGTATTATGTTATTATTCAATACCTAATAGAAAGAGAGAGAGGGGGGGGGAGATGGAGCGGGGAGGGGGGAGGGGAGGTATGATACAGTTAACACAGTTAACAAATAAACAGTTAAGCTATATGTTACATGCTTACTTACCATGCACACAACGAACAAATGTGGCAACTGCTAGCTCTGAATTTAACCACAGATTTACCTAAGACGTCAAAAGAGCAGGAAAGTTAGCATGCATTTCAAATCTTGTGTGAATCAACATAAAAACTGACAACGAAAAATCTGTTGCCAAAAAAAAAACTCTTACCACTGTAAAAAATTCCTTTGTCTGTAAGTTCCAAAAATTCAGTGTCCAAGATCTTCTCCACAAAGCTCTTTTCCTTCACCACGTAGTCAACCTCACGCAGAGACTGAGGAGAAGACACTCATCTTAGTCAACGACGCAGTAACAAAATAACAACTTCTTTACATTATTCACAAAGCAGACCAAGTTTTTAGTAATAAATAACCAAATCATCTGATTACATTACTAACATCAATTTGTTTCAAACAAAGTATACAACTTTTACACAAAACGGGCATGATTAACTCTTTGAGCACTGACTTTCTGAGGCTACCATACCCCTCTGCCTGAGCTCCATAATGATATATTACTAACCTTCATGTGATGGTCAGAATCACATTCCATATCCCACTTAGGGTAGTCCTTGTCATTACCCGCATCTCATTCAGGATGATCTTTTTAAAAAATCAGTAATGCCTTGTGTAGTAAACACTGTTTTCCGTACGCATTTTGTCTCAGGCAGGCAGAGTTGGGGATGGGGTTTCGCTCACCACTGAATAGTAGCTTGGCAAACGGGCAATGTGTACCGGTGGCAAGGGCTCAAAGGATTAAAAATAATCATACTGATTACATTTTGTTTTTAGCTCCCACTATAGAAGTTGTGGGCCCAGTCCATAGGACCAGAAACAGAGATATACCTCACGTCTGTTGTCCTAACACACACAGAACCGGTGTCACTGCCACTAAATCCCTGCATGTGCTTTGAGAAATGCATCTGATCTGACATGTTGCAAGATTGTCAGCTAATATTTTCCTCTTCATATTGAAATTCTTTTATGAAAGTAATACATAATTTCTATGAATATTTACATTAGTTTTTACCACTCCTGTAAAGCCACAGAAAATTTCCCTCAGGGGCAATAAAATATGATCTTAATATTATGAAATTTTACATTCATTTTATCTTTCCAAGACATCAATAGGTGGAAATGTATAAACAGCTCTGGCAGAATTAAGAATCCACAATAAAAGTTCTGTCACACCCATTATATTACGCAAATTTTCGGTATAGCTTCAGAATTGCAGTAAAAGTTTAAAGTATGACTTGTGGGACTTATGAGACTTTTTGTGCTAGAGCAGTCCAAAGAAATCATAAACCGGAAGTAGTGCGTGAACAAAGTGTTGGTATTGATTTCTCTCGGTCTGTGTTGAAATCAACGGTTTCTACACACAAAATTTGCTTTGCATCACGTAGACAATATGCAAACACATCTAACACACTATAAAATTCTGTACTTTTTAAAGGTTGGATACCTTTTTCCCCTGTTTTCAAAATTTTAAAAATGATAAATTCAGAAAATAAAAGGGCTGTGTGTCTGATAGATTCTTTAATTGCGCTTTCTGCTGTTGTAAGACACGTAAATCTTTGCAGAGGAACCATCTAACGCTTGAACAAACATTTTAACACCGTTAGAACTGTCCAAGACAAGCCTAGACGTGGCCAACCAAGGGCGACAACTCGACATCAGAATTGGTTTATTGTCAACACCCAAGTTCAAA
>NW_004797956.1:316804-321667 GCF_000002075.1 Aplysia californica
TAGTAAGAGTATTACAGGACTTGCAACAACATACTTTAAAAAAGAGAGAAAAGGACGATAGATGTTTTAGTTTTAGTAAGAGTTTTATGGCACTTGCAACACAAACAGAGAGTAACATGCTTTAAAAAAGGAAAGATAAGGACAATACATGTTTGAAAGGAAAGAATGAGCAAACCACGCCATAGTGCCTGCCAACCACCCACATGACTAGCTAGGATACAATGTCTGATGCAATCATGCAATGAGTGTGGACAAATAATGAGTGATGTTCTTCATTTTGAAGTTTTGTCTTGTTTCTCTTCAGGTGTCCCGCAGATAGGATAGATACTGGGGGCTGACAAGAAAGCATTTGTGTCAGGACGCCGTGGATTCAGGCGCTCGTTATATTTTTGGACAAGTGGAGTTATCGGTGTCATTTGAAAGCTTCTTCATTTGTCTTGCTTTTGGGGGAAAAAATACCCATCTATTATGAATAGAAATCGAGATATTTACGATTGAAGGAGATAGGGGGTTGCCTGGTTTCAGAGGTAAAATTAGCGAGAAAATGGACGCCAAATTTTGGCAACTTCTAAATCTTGAGAGTCCTTAGAAACGGCAAATTTACATTTTTGTGCCTTAACTCTTTTTATCCAGGCCGTACCCCTACAGACTCTGTAGGCGTCCTGGGGCCGCCGCCCCATATAAGTTGGAATTCAGGGTGTATATTTCAAAGTGCTGTATTTCTGACGTTTACTCTTAGGTTTTAAGGAAATTTGGCTGTTATGTTAAAAATTGAAAGTAGTTTTTGTAAATGTATGTAGTTAGGAATTACATCAATTGCACCATGTAGATTTTGAGGTGTATTCCACTCTCCAACTTGACTTGACCCTGATTGCCGCGCCCACGACGTTCCCTTGAATTTATCAATCTTGCCCTTCCCATCGGTACTGACCCCTTCATCATGGTCTGAATTGCTATTAGATGAGTCTAATTCCTTTTCGTTATCATCCACAACGGAAGTTAAAGCACTTGATTCAGAGTCGCTTTCATCAAATTAGTATCAATCCCCCCTCACAACCCAGCGCCATTTCAAGAAATACTTCGTCGGTTGTGAACGTGCGTTTTCGAGACATCTTTCAAGCTTCTACACCCATCAAAAACAGAGAAACCGCTGTTCATTGGAAAATTTTAATATTCAGACAGATTTAGCATCGTCGCATTTGCGTATTTCGGTAATTACAAGCAGAAATATCTTCTTTGACATGACCGCAGAGCTGTTCCGAGTTTACTCGTAGCCCGGACTGGTCCTCGTTACGAGTATACTCATAGCCCAGATAAAAAGAGTTAAACATTTTTCACTAAAATCAATACAAAAGCATGTTTTTAAATGGACTTTAAAGGTGTTGAGTAAAAAACAAAAATTCAATAAAAATTCAATAAAATTTGCCAAACGGATAGAAAAATTCCAGTTTCTTTCATTTAATTTTTGACGAGCGCCTGATGTCACCACAATATTTACTAATAGAACTTTTTGGATAGTAATGGGGACTGGGACACAACTACAGCCAAAACTGTCCACTATAGCCACACATTGTCAAAGAGAAAGTGGTCGTCTCTGACAGGTGGAAGTCTTGGACAGTGTTGTTGTAATATTAAAAAACACAAAGTAGGTGCTTTAAATAATGATCCACGAGAATATCATCATTTTCATTACAGCACATTTCCTTAGTACCTCGCTTACTGGGTGGGGGCCAAACTTCTAGGACATTAAAACAGTAAAGTCTGTTGCATGAGTTGAACAAAAGTAAAAGAAAAAAACATCTTTCTCGAAAACATATTATTTCTCACATTTCAGCACAGTCCCTTTCCTCAATATGTTGCTAATTGGGGCTAAACTTTTCTGACTTTCAAACTTTTCTGAGGCTAAAACGTTTCTGGCGACTAAAACAGTAAAGCTAAGAGCACACACAACTGACCACTTCTCTCTCCAACATCTCGGACATCTCCCTCATGCTGACGTCTGCACGACCGTGCACCGAGCGGCCGTGGATGTAGTAGCCGAACTCCCCGTGCGCCATGATGAACACGCTCACATTGCTCATCGAGCACAGATCCACGAACTCGCGGATGTCGTCCGAGATGAATCGCTCGTAGATAAACAGAAAGAAAATCACCTGGACGATGTCTGAAAAACATTAGCAGAGGTAGTAGTAGAATTACGAGAAACAAGTCAACACAGCATCACAAGAAACTACTATCTACAAGTGAACACAACAACATAAGAATCTACTATGTATAGACGAACTCAACAAAATAAGAATCTACTATGTATAGACGAAACAACAACAAAAGAAACCACTACGTATAGGTCAACCCAACACATCCCAAAACTGTAATGCCACACTGATTGCCTTCGGAGCACGGTCTCAGAGTTAAACACATTCAAGATGACCAGTTTACCCTCCGAAGTGTCACAATTGGAGACACAAAATTGTCCCTTTTTGGGTGAAAAGTTACAATCAGAATGTTTCAGAAGTGCAGAGTCATTGAACTTTTCTCCCTGAAATGACATATGTACAGACAAAAGGTGACGGATGGACAGACAAGAGGCATAGCTGCCACTCAGGAATTTCAAAAAAGGAGGAAATTCACGCGAAGGCGTATGCGCGCTCTCCGAAGGCTAGAGTAAAACCAGTGAGATCCAGAGGCAAATTAGAACATCTAGCCTATGTTTTTGAAAGGGAAAACAGTCATATATTTGTTAACCATAGGCTACTGAATTAAAATGTATTTTGAAAAAAAAAAAAGGCACTAAGTTGACTAACACTAACACTAACAAGCATTTGACACAGTTTGGTGACTAAAAATACATTGTTTGTTGCCAGCTGGTGTCTCATAAAGAGATTTCTTTCACTTTAAACTTGTGCATCGATGTAGAGCAGTAGTATTGGATCAAGGAGGCAACACCTTTGCCGCTGTACTGAGCGATTTCTTTATCGCACCGAACGCAATCTGTATCAATTTCTCTCGAATTTCTGCCGTTTTCAATGACAACTCGTCACAATGCTCGATTGACACTGTTGCTCCACAATAAACAATGTGAAACTAGCGCTAGACACAGAAGAACGAAGTAGAAGACTACGGGCGGACATGCGCAGGCAGCGTTTTCATCTCTCTCTCGGTTCTGTGTTTTCAGAGAATAAAAAAGAAAAAGTATTGCAATTTGCGACCGAGAGCAGTCTAACGGAGGAAGGATGAAAGTAGCAGGAACAGCTAGATGAACCGGAGTTTCCGCTATTTAGCAGAAAAGTGGTAGCTATGCTATGAAGAGGTGACAGATGGACACACAAGAGGTGACAGGGACAGACAAGAGGTGACGGATAGACAGACAAGAGGTAAAGAGACAGATGGACATACAAGAGGTGACAGATGGACACACAAGAGGTGACAGATGGACATACAAGAGGTGACAGATGGACACACAAGAGGTGACAGATGGACATACAACAGGTGACGGATAGACAGACAAGAGGTAAAGAGACAGATGGACATACAAGAGGTGACAGATGGACACACAAGAGGTGACAGATGGACATACAACAGGTGATGGATAGACAGACAAAAAGTGACGGAGAGGTGACGAATAGACAGACAAGAAGTGACGGATAGACAGACAAGAGGTGACGGGGACATACAACAGGTGACGGATAGACAGACAAGAGGTAAAGAGACAGATGGACATACAAAAGGTGACAGATGGACACACAAGAGGTGACAGATGGACATACAAGAGGTGACGGATAGACAGACAAGAGGTAAAGAGACAGATGGACATACAAGAGGTGACAGATGGACACACAAGAGGTGATGGATAGACAGACAAAAAGTGACGGAGAGGTGACGAATAGACAGACAAGAAGTGACGGATAGACAGACAAGAGGTGACAGATGGACAGACAAGAGGTGACGGATGGACAGACAAGCAACAGCAGCACTCACCAACCAGCAGATAGACCAGGGTGGCCAGGGCCATGCGGAAAACTTCGCTCTGCTCACTCATGTAGGTGTCGCCAGATTTGCCGACTGACCCGTCCGGATCTTTGGTCGTCGTGTCCTCAAAGCCCACCACGTGGAGGAAGAACACCACAGCAAAAATCTGGAAAACCCTGTTGATCTTGCGCTTGGACTGCGGAATGGATTAATTAATTTTTTTTTAACGAAAATGTTGAGAGCAAATCTTTGATGGTACAAAAACAAAATTTTATTTTTTACAGTCCAGACCCTACTCCAATCCCTCCAAACCCTTCACACACACTCATCCACATTCGCACATTTTTCCACACACTTTTCCACATTCACACACACCAAAGAGACACGATATTGATGTACTTCTTTCCCTTCTCCCTCCCCCTCTCCGCACTCCCCACCTCCCTTCTCCTCCTCTTCCCCCCTCCCCTCTCCTCCCCCTCACTCCTCATCTCTCACACAGACGAGCACTGCCCAAGAAGAGCCGAGTGTTGCTGATAACAAGAGACAGAGATGGACACCCCCCCTCTCTCTCTCTCTCTCTCTCTCTCTCTCTCTCTCTCTCTCTCTCTCTCTCTCTCTCTCTCTCTCTCTCTCTCTCTCTCTGTGATGTGTGCTCCATTTCTTCAGTCTTTAATACATTTTTTTCTTAAAGTTTTTAAGAGATTCTCACCAAACTCAAAAAGCTGCGAGTGATGCTTTCTCTCTGTATGATGTGTGCTCCATTTCTTCAGTCTTTAATTCTTTTTTTCTTTTAGTTTGAAAGGATAAGTCAGTGTAGATTGTGAAGCGCGTATAGCTTGCTGTTGAGCGGGGATTTGCGCTATACCAATGATATCTATTATTATTAAATGTATT
>NW_004797956.1:322654-325070 GCF_000002075.1 Aplysia californica
GGGAGTAGGGAAGGAGGAGGTGGTGGGAGAGACGGACAAAGTGACAGACAAACAGGAGAAGAGAGACAGAAAGACAGACAGACAGACAAACAGAGAGAAAGAAAGAAAGACAGAGTGACGGAGGGATAAAGAAATAGATAAGAATAAGATAGAGAGAGAGGGAACGATTAAAAATAAAAAACAACAAGCCAAAAAAAAAACCCACTTCATTGCACAATACTCATGATTTGCTGAATAATTTCCAACGGTCTGCTGAATAATTTCCAACGTTTTGTGCCGAGAATGAGTTCCTCTTTATGGCAGTTAAATGTTCATGGCAGTATTTGTCAATTTCAGACAGAAATTTTTCCAAACTTTTCCATCCCCCAGAGATGACCTCTTCCCATTTTGTAAGTCTTGCTTCCAGAAAATGTTTTTGTTCACGTCTACTTTTTCTTCTCCTCGTTCCAGATTAGAGACAGACACAGACACAATCATTAGACCTGTAAACTCATTTGTGATAAGATATTACAAGTTTTCCTCAACATCCTCCCAAAAAAAATACTAGTTTGGGGGAAAAATTTGAGTTTCAAGACCCCCCCACCCCTGCCCCCCTACCACCCACCAGATTAAGATCATGCAACACACAGTGGCCAATATCATATATATAGCAAATACATGCAAATAAACACAAATTAAAACATGTATTTTCAGTTCATTAATGATTAACTGCATACAACCTGATGAAAATGGAATTCAAGGGAAGAAATTGAATTTTATGCAAATCTGATCAGGATTTTTCCATGAGGGGAAAAAAATTTGAAAGAGCTGCAACTATATCAGCATACTTGGTGGGTCTGGATTATGGTTGCCACCTCTTGTAATATCTACCTACCTTGAAAAAGATGAAAAAGTAAAAGGCGATGCCAAAGACGATGGCGAAGAAGGCATTGCCCAGGTAGTTGCACAGGTTGAAGATGAAGTTGACCAAAGTGGGGAAGTCGATGGTCAGCCGGCCGGCTCTCTTGTTCCAGACGTAGGTGCGGTAGCCGGCAAAGATGACGGCAAAACAGCTGAGGGTACCCGTGGCAATCTGGAAGCTGCGGGTGTAGTCCTCCTGAGTCATTGTGTAGCTCACCGAGAACTTCAGCTGATACGGACAAAAGAAGGAACAGAAAGAAAAAAAATCTTAAGGGCAACACACGGGTTTTGGGGAGCCCGTTTGGGTCCAGACAGTGCTTTTTGGGTTTTAAGAAACTTCCCTTGAAAATTATGAGCAAATCAAATGGAATTACTCTCAAAGCTCTATTTCAAAGAGATAGCTCCATAAAGTTTGCATACAACGCAATTTTGAGATGTTTTTGCTCTTTTCCTCAAAATGTTCATTTCTTGGCTTTAAAAGCTAAAAACTCCAAAACCATTCAAGATAACAACATGAAATTTGGAGGGAAAGTGCACCATGCAATTTCAAAAGAATTGACGCTAGGTTTTTCCAATTTTTGAAAAAATATATTTTTTACGATTTTTTAAATTTGCTATTTTGACTATTTTTGTTATTCGCTAATGTGCGAATCTTCTAAAAGTAATAAAATTATTAATATTTACAATTCCAAGAAAACCTAGCATCATTTTCTTAAGATTTGTGTGCAGATTACAAATTTGTAATTAGTTCATAGATAGCATGGGTTGTGTTGGAGTTTTTAGCTTTTGAAAATGGTCCTTCAGAGAGCTCAGTTTCACTCTAATTTGCTATTTCTGTGATTATGTAACTGATAATGATTCCCAGCTCTGAATATTTTTAATCCTTGAAGGGAATACAATGAGAAAATGAGAAAAAAACAAGTAAAAATCACTTAATTGAAGATTTTGGTGCTAAGAAGTAAAGTGTGGCCTTAATAAAAACACTTTGAGAACAATGTGTCAGTTCCCTTTTTCTACAAAGCTGTTTTCCATTTTCATGCTTCGCCTGGGAGATAAAGACGAAGGGAGAAAAAGGTACCTAAAAGTATGTTTTGTAACACTGTATCCATTCCTTTTTTTTAAATAAACCTGTCTCCTTCTGTTGTCTTGCTTCATCTCAGGTAAAAACAAGAAATGCCACAAAGCAATGTATCAGCCACCATTCATGGCTTGGCACAATGTCTGGACGGACGGAATCAAAGCAGCTCCACTCCTGAATTACCAACATTTTGCACATAGGCAAGTCCAATATCAGTATAAACTACAGTTAAAATTAAACAAAACATAACATTAAGTCCAATATCTGTATAAACTACAGTTTAAATCAAACAATTCATTAAATAAAGTCCAATATCCGTGTACCCTACAGTTTAAATCAAACAACACATTATGTAACGTCCAATATCTGTGCAGTCATGCTCTAGATAGGTCTCTGGTTTCTTACAATTTTTTCTTCAACAAGCAACGCCCCCCCCCC
>NW_004797956.1:326192-339147 GCF_000002075.1 Aplysia californica
CCGCTTTAAAAAAATTATAATAATACTGTTCTTCATCCAGGAATTCCGCTGGGGTTATATGAAAATGATGAAAAATTTATCAAGTTGCATTTCCAAACAAAAACACATTTTATAATGATAAATCATCATTATAATCATCATCACTACCTAATCCCTATAAGGCTCTAAGCTCTGTACAATGTAGAATTATCACCCAACTGATATTTGCTTGTTGAGAAAACAAATGCTAAGAATAAGAACTGTTCTCCACACGAAAGTAACAGAATTAATGAGGGAAAACCCTATTTACCGTTTCCAAAAGATACCAGCAGCTTCTGAGCTCAGCACTTACCTGAGTCAGTTGGTGACTGGGTTGCCACGTTGTCTACCAGGAAAAACCTGCGCATCAATTTCCACTCCCCGATGTCTGAGCCTGTGTGGGGACACGGGAGGGAAAGAGAAACTTGTCTTAGAGAGAGGAGGGAGAGAAAAAGGGGGAGAAGGCAGAACGAGAAGGCAGGAAGACAAAGGGGGGGGAGGTGGAGAAACAGGGGGAAGAGAGAGGAGGGGGAGAAAAAGGGCGAAGAGGGAGAGAGAGGAGGATGGAGAAAGAGAGAGGGGAAGAGCGAGAGAAAGGGGGATGGATGAGAGGCAGAGGAGGAGTGGGGGAGGAGGGGAGACATGAAAAAAGGGAAAAAAGGAGAGGGGGAAGAGGGAGAAGGAGGGAAAAGGAGGGAGAGACAAGAGTATGAGAGAGAGAGAGAGAGAGAGAGAGAGAGAGAGAGAGAGAGAGAGAGAGAGAGAGAGAGAGAGAGAGAGAGAGAGAGAATATATATATATATAGAGAGAGAGAGAGAACAAAGATAGAGAAAGAGAACAGAGAGAGAGTACAGAAAGAGTACAGAAAGAGATAAAAAAAAAAGAGTACAAAGATAGAGAGAGATGGGGAGAGTTCAGAGATAGAGAGAAAGAAAGAGACAGAGGTAGAGGTAGAGAGTAAACAGAGAGAAAGAAGAGACAGTACACAGATAGCAAAAGAGAGAGTACAGAGATAGAGAGAAAGAAAGAGGCAGAGAAAAAGAGAGAAGGAGAGTAGTAAGCCAGCTGTTACCTTCATTGACTCTATTCCCCCGGAAGTTTCGGTAGTTCAGAATCTTCACTGGGACACGGTATAACGTCTCCCGACCGTCAGACGTGTACCGCAGGTCTCACACTAGGTCAAGGCCACAAACAATCAAAGTTGTTGTTTTTTAACGCTACATTTTCATTTTGATTGTTTTTTCAATAAACTTTTTTTTTCCAAGAGAAAAGCAGAATTCTTTAAAAACACAACTTTTAAAGAAGTGTGTATAAAAACAGGGAACCTTTTCTAGCAACAATTTTTTTTTTAATTTGACACTCACACTCAAAGTAAAACGTAGACAAGTCCAGCACAATTGTCGCTGTATGGAGTGATCGAACACTGTCTGCTTACTTACTCTCCCAAGCAAAAATGACTGTAAAGGATACAAATTTCGTAGAACTTGAGGGGATACTTGACAGGGTCCCACAGCGACAGCGCCGGAATGGAACACTGAGGTCGGGACACACACATTAAAAAAGGTTGGAAGGGAAGTTGTCATTTTTTAAAAGTTTCACGGTACTTGCAACACAATAAGGTCATATAAGTGCAAAAGATTAGAGGTGTTGTCAGAAAATAACATATGAAAAAAGGAGAAGCAGAGATGAGGACAATAGATGTCTGATTGGAAAGAAGGGGCACGCCACACCAGAGCATCCACCAACCTCCCACAACAGGCTGGTAGGCAGATGTAGGATGAGGTGGAGAAGAGATATTCATTTTTCTGTTTTAGTAAGTGTTTTACGGCACTTGAAACACAATAAGGTCATATTAGTGCCGAAGGTTAGAGGTGTTACAAGAGAGTAACAAACACAACAAAGAAGGAGGGGAGACAAAGACGATAAGACGTTTGATAGGAAAGAAGTAGCAAACCACACCAGAGCAGCCGCCAACCACCCACAGAGATATTGGGGTAAAAAAAATTAAGTTTAATTCAAGTAGAACACCTAGGTTCACTTATAAACAACGTAGTCTTCTCCTTCTTTTTTGTGTTCCTTCGCCAGACCTCAGGGAGAGGCGACTGCTGGTTCTTCAACCTGCAGAGCAATTGACTTTAACGTTTGCATCTGGGTTTTTTCGACTTACACAACACACAGAGCACAGACATGGCCACATGCTACACCACTGGAGAGAAAAAGTGCAAGGCAGCTTGGAGGATAGAGAGAACTGAGTAGTTTGTGCACACCATCGACTGTCTGACTGACATCAAGAACGACAAAAAACTTAAACTTCTTTTTTTTCTGTTTTGAACTTCTTTCTTTTTCTGCTTTGAAATTCTTTCTTTTTCTGTTTCGAAAAAAAACTTTAGTTCAGTCACTCACAGATAGGTCTGTCCAAAGACTACAGAATTATTTGTTAAAAGTTTTAATTTCAATATGTTCGTAATAAATCTCACTGCATTTTTCAAAGTATGAGATGAAACATGACACGTAAATGTTAGTCAAAGCCTTAGCAAGTATCAGATTCCTTCCCAAGACAAGTAATCAAAAACACAACAAAAAATAAAACTACAGTACAAGATTCATGATTAACACTGCTTTAGTTTCAGTACAAGTTTTACGGCACTTGCAACACAAATAGGTCATATACGTGCCGAAGATTAGAGGTGTTGCTTCTAGAGAGTAATATACAAAGAAAAGAGGGAGCAGAGATAAGGACGATAGATGTTTGATAGGAAAGAAGGAGCAGACTACACCAGAGCCCCGCCAACCACCCACACTTACAGAGTGACTGTAGTACGTGCCAAACACGAATGCTGCATTGAGGAAATTCTCAGAGGCATCACACAGCTGCAGAAAGCCTCCGGTCATCTCCTGAAAACCTTCGAAGACTCCGTCCAGAGAAAACTGGCCCACCAGGAAGGGGAAGGTCGTTGGTGGGTCCACGGTCCATTGAGTGCGGATCTCCTTCGAATACAGCACATCCTCCGCATCGTCCTGGATAAAGATTTGCGGCTTGATGTCGAAGTAGATGAGCGAATTTCTGTAACAAGAAGACAGCGCAATATGGTTATGTCAGTAGAATAATAATAATGAATAAAATGTCAGGTAAGTCAAATCTAGTCCAATGAAGAACAGGAAGAAAAGTAAAGGAAGGGACGATAATATAAAAAGAAAAACGAACACAAGTAATGTCCCAGTCACATCCGATACTCACACTATATCTACTAACACCTCCAGTACTCACACTATATCTATGAACACATCCAGTACTCATACTTTATCTATGAAGACACATTTATATCTCAGTCACATCTGGTACTCACGCATCAAGTATTGTCACCATATCTACGAACTCATCAAGTACTGTCACTATATCTATGAACACATTCAGTCACATCCGGTACTCACGGTATCTCAACAGTCAGGAGGTAACACGCCTGAGCAAGCCGTGCAGGACTGAAGCTGCCCTGGTACATGGTCAGCACACACATGTTGGCCAGAGACTGACATGACATCGAGTTGTTGTAGTCCTGGAAAAAAAATGTTTTTAAAAAAAGGGAACACTTGATCCTTCTTGTGGAAGCTCAGTATATTACTTTACTGTACTTTTTCCTGCCTCTGCTTCCTTACTGCAGTATTGAGGAGGGAAGCAAAAGTCTTTCTCTTGTTTGTTGTATCGAATGCTGCATGTTTATAATATTTTTGTCAGTGTAATGTCTCTCTGACCCCCTCTATCCATCTATTCCGGAGCCTGCCTCTTCCTCTGTATCCATTTCATATTTAGTAGTAGTCTCTCACAGTTATACTGTCTGGTGGTAGTCTTGACAGATGCCCAAACCATTTCATCTAGTATGCACTCACATATATTAAGTAGCTATAGCCATTATGTTGTCAGTCCACGTTCATCTCACGGAAAGCACCTGGCCTTGCGCTCTAAGGAACAACACTCTCCCCATTGTACTTACTTACTTCACCGAACGGGGACCGATTACTTGGCTAGGACAGTTAAAGGATCTCCTCACTATCTGAATGATTGAGTGCACGCAGAATGGCAGCTTTTTCTGATGAAAGCTGAGAGCGTCTCGAAATGCCAAACAGTCTGTTTGAGTCATCATGAATTGTACATCTATACAGCTTTCTTCACAGCAAGGGTATGCATTAGAAATAAAACCTGATATCTACAACACTGATATTAAAATATTATATATATAATACAGTCAAACCTGCCCTAACCATCACCTCTCCAAGACTATCACTTGTTCAACCCACCATTTCCCATCAAACTCCTTGCTTTTTTTAAAATATAAAATGACACTGTACAAGACATCCACCTGTCTAAGACAATAAGACAACCACATATATATACAACTGAACACAACTCCACCAAGAAGCCGGTAGAGTCACACAGAGGCCAACAATCCAAGACAACATCAAGGGAAGTCATGAGGTGATGAGGTGACGAGGTGATGAGGTGAAAAGGTGACAAGGTGATGAAGTGATGAAGTGATAAGATGAGCAGTCATGCACAGTGATTTTTTAAGGTCTCGGTGAAGGGATATGTGATACTCATGTCTGATGCCTACATCGTACTGTTCCTCACCCAGAATACAGTCTTGAGAAAAAGCAACTATAGATTGCTTCATTGCCAAATACAGCATCAGAGAATAAATTTTAGTCAAAATTAATCATAAGAAAAAAGGGGGAAAAAAGCCACAACAAAAAAATCTACATCATTAAACAGGGTAAACATTTTGATGTCAGGTGATGATCATGCAACTTGCCTTCGAAGGAAAAAGTATGGATACAAAATCCTCGCAACAATACAATGCCTTAGAATTACAAAGTTCTATCTGACACTTTTTACAGTTTTGAGTTACTCAGACCATGAGGTCAGAAACAAAAGGTTCTACATGCTCCATCAAAATTGTGAGATTATTTGGAGCTGTCATCAAGATATTTCAAAAACTGAATTCGAAAAAAGCTTGAGATGTTGTGAAACTCAAAATTTTTTACGTTAAATTTCCCTAAACCAAGTACTGAGCAGATAGAACTTTGTCACTCAAGAGTAATGAGAAGCCTTTCACAGAATACACAACACAACACAACACAATGAAACTAAATAGGTGTACAAACAATTTCTTAAAAAGTAAAGGGAGGGAGGGAGGGACATAACCAAAAAAAAGTAAGAAAGCCAGGAATATAGTAACCGAAAAACACAAAAAGATGTAATACACACCTTGCACAAGATGAACTCAGCAATGACATTTTCTGTCAGATACGCAGATGACACGGACTGGGAATTCTAGAAACAACAAAAATAAATCACATCATGTTCCATTCCACAGTGTTCTGTACATCATTATCCAAAAAACTAAGGTTATGAAATTTAATTGTTTCTTTTTACACTCACATCGACTGCTTCGTGTGAGACTCCGCCATACACCATTTTGAAAAGTGATGCATTATGGAGTCCTACACTTAGCACTCACTATGTCTCTAAATTTCTGTTCAAGAAAAAGCCAAAAGAAAAGACACTTTACAATGACATCCCAATAGAATTCTGAGCAGCCTGAGGCGGTCAGACCCAACAGGTTATTTATCTTTTCTTCATGTTCCCTGTCGACACTCAGGACAGCAAGCTAAAACACAACCAGAATCTAGAAGTCTGTTGGTACAACCTCAGACATGGCACCTCGGATTTTTTTATCCTTATCCAAGAGGAAAAGCTTCCCACTCAGTCCAACACCACAAACTGGTGATTTCGAGAGAGAATCCCCTGCTGTATCCCGGGTCTAACAAACCCCAGATACACCACGGCCTATTCTTAACCTTAATTAACCTCAAGCCACATACGAAATGTCTCGGCTTAACCTTAACCTTAACTAACCTCTAGCCTTAACTGACACATCACAGTTTAACTTTAATTAACTAACCTCTACCCTTATCTGACAGGTCATGGCTTAACCTTAACCTCAACTAACCTCTTGCCTTATCTGACTCGTCACAGCTTAACCTTAATAAACTAACCTCTAGCCTTAACTGACACATCCAGGCTTAACCTTAACCTTGACTAACCTCTAGTGTGATCTGAGACAACGATGGAGCATTGTAATCTGCAGGGAGGGATGACTTCTGAAAACAAATGTCTTTCAGCTGCAAAAAAATAATACAGAATTTGGGAGTCATTTTTGTGAAATGAAGGCCCTCAAGGACCTACACACTGAAATGTTAACATCAGAGCACCCGTCAACAACCAACAAGAGCGGATAAGATATCATAATATTAATCTCCACAAAGAGAAATTCACTGCAGTATGATAGATACATACATGTAAACGCCCCATACATACACATCAACACACACACGTCAGCACACCCCCCCACCTTTCCAACACACATGCACACACACGAATAGTCATATTGGACAGACATACAAAATTCTAGTCGAGCGTGGATATGTGCTATAAAAATGCATTTATTATTATTATTATCGTTATCATTATTATCATTATTATTATTAATATCATTATTATTATTACTATTACTGATATTATTATCATTATCATTATTATTATCACTATTATTATCAATATTATTATTATGAAAGAATAGGATGCGTGTTTACCTGCTCCTCTGTGGCACTGTCACAGTCACAGCCCCCAGCAGACCGGATACTCAGGGTGGTGCTGCAACGGTCACACCTAGGCAGCAAAACAGTTTTCTTTTAGTTTGTTTTATGTTTTAATAAGTGTTTAGTTTTAGTTTTAGTAAGGTTTTACAGCACTCGCAACTGAATAAGGTCATATGAGCGCCAAGGGGTGGATGTCAACAGAGAAGTCCAAAGGGGGAATCAGGCTTACTCTGCTCACCTCTCTAGCCTCAACAGCACAAAGTCTGCTTCGACTATCAAGGCACCCCGGAAATAGCAGCTCACAAAAGAGTGACAAACATACAAAAGAAGTAGAGGACATTTGACGACAGTGAGGAGGACGAAAGAAAAAGCAGCAGTTCCCCCTATGTTGTTCCGGCACAGTAGGAGCATGACATTGATAAATCAGCCCATGCACAATTCTACTGTGCATAAGAACATGTTAACATCCCTCCTTTGGGAATGGCCTAAAGACACTTCAGTCAGTAGAACTTCCTTGTTGAGGGGGTTAGTAAGTGTTTTACGGTACTTGCTACATACTAAGGTCATATCGAGGGCCGCAAAGTAAATTATGGTAATTCATGTTTTTCAAATTTTACAGGAGAGACAAAAAACGTATTTTCTTGACGCGTCTTTTTGGATAAACTTCATTTTCATAAAGGAGCCTACAAATGCCATGACTGACATTAGGCTCCCTGATGAAAATGAAGTTTATCCACCCAAAATGAGTCAAGAAAATCCGTATTTTGTCTCTCTTGTAAAATTTGAAAAACATGACTTACCATAATTTACTTGGCGGCCCTCGATATAAGTGCCGCAGATTAGAGGTGTTACAAGAGGGTAACAAACACAAAAAAGAAGGAGGGGAGATAAAGACGATAGATGTTTGATAGGAAAGAAAAAGCAAACCACACCAGACCACCCGCCAGCCACCTACTTTCTTTTAGTTTTAGTCAAAGCTTTGTGTTAGTAAGAATTTTGCAGCATAGCATGGTCATATAAATGCCAAAGATTAGATATGGGAGTGTAAGCAAAGTTAACAAATTCATATCAAACATACATTTCCTTTCCTATTGCTTTATTTTTACATTCAAACCTACATGCTCCACTAGCATCTGTGATACAGCAGTTACGCACTTCACTGTTGCACAAAAGTGAACCGAGTGTGATTCCCAAATGGGGACAGTTTTTAAAGAGTATCTCAGTCTATCTACTAGGATGTTGCATCCCTGTCTGGCAGGGTCGGAAGCCCGCCTCCTAAATGATCAGACTCTGTCGATGAGGGCATAAGAGCAAGGAAAGGTTTGTTTAAAAAAAGATGGTGAAATGGTAAATTTTTTATGTTCCTATCAACACTGTTAGAATATTTAAGAGGTGGGACCTCCGAGTTTAATATCCATCTCCTAAAGGACCCAGCCAAGGGGAAAAATCGAGTTAAGTGCCTTTCCCAAGGACACAACATCGGACTGAGCTGAGGCTCGAACCCCTAAACCCACAATCTCTCGATTAAGAGTCCAGTAGCCTAACCCCTAACCTACCGACGCCACTAATGGTTTCTAAAGTGTACAAAGAAAATTCTAGATCACAGATAGCTCCAACCCTCTTCCTACCTGTCGAGACCATCATTGGGCTGTGTGTCCGCACTACACGTCTGACACGTGACCTGACCTACTCCTGATGCTGTCGCCGTCGCAAAGTTCCCATCCAAAAGGCGTAGCACTGGAAACACATCAAGACTATAATTTAGTATCCTCCGCCTCCGTTAGGAAGAAAGAGCCTTATTCAAGAGTATGTATAAGATAAGATAAGATACATCTTTATTGTCCAGGTCCTGGCACATTGGTTTGGTATTTCATCACGTACACACACACACAAATACACACACACATGCACACACACACACACATAAACATGCATACACATGCAGGCTTACAGTCACAAGCATAATATAAATGAACAGTAATATAAACATATAATGAAACTAAATTCTGAACACACTATAATTTGATTGAAGGTGGGTCAGGGTGTTAAACCATGATTGTGATTAGTCTACAACGCAAGCACCAGGGATATATTAGATATAATGTATAGAAACTAGATATAGCAAGGTCCACCGCGATTTCATACGTGCTCAGCAACATTAATCTGAAACCTAAACTTGCTTCCCGCTAGACTTGGTGCAGGTGGATTAAAATCTAAACCAGTTTAAAAGTAGGTCTGGCTCTCAGAAATTTCCGATTGGTCTGGTTGCTTCTTGCACACAGGCCCATCACCCCTTCCCTGTCACTACCTCCCCATCACCACCTCTATGTAACCCCATTCCCCATCACCACCTCCCCATTACCCCACTCCCCATTACCCCTCTCCCCAGTAACCCAACTCCCCATCACCACCTCCCCATTACCCCTCTCCCCATTACCCCTCTCCCCAGTAACCCCACTCCCCATCACCACATCCCCATAACCCCACTCCCCATTACCCCACTCCTAATCACCACCTCCCCATTATCCCTCTCCCCATTATCCCTCTCCCCATTACCCCACTCCCCATCACCACCTCCACGTAACCCCACTCCCCATCACCCCCTACTCATCGCAAACTATGTGCGATTCTAGATAGATCTAGGCCTAATCTATACGCTCCCTTGTGTCAGCCCTACCCCATCCCTGACGCTATCTCAGAGAAAGTAAGCCTGAGCCCAGGGCTCCCCTCGAACAAAAAAAAGGTCAAAATGGGTTGTGTCTCCAACTTCGTTATCTAAATCAGGCATATGAACTGGATATTCAGATATCTATTTGGATTTCTGCCCAGCACTGATATAACAGCTTACAGCATGATACTAACTGAGCTTACAGTGCCCAACCGCCCCCACATTATAACATGGCCAATGCGCCATCTAAGCATGATGTCACTGCATACATAACGAGAGAGTACTCTGAAAGGAGACAACAAAATTTTGTTTTTTCTTGTCATCCTCCTTGCCCTTTTCAGGTTCCTCATGGCCTTCCCCTTGTTCACTTAACTTGAGGATTCCATTCCAACACGTTCTATTTTCTTGCTCTCACCATTTACTTCTCGATCTCCCAAGCATTTATCGCAAGTCCCCGTGGCTGCGCTGGTTACACCGGGACACTCCACGCATTCCCAGCCATCGTCTGACACAGCCTGGTTCTGAGAAAGCCAAACACAAGAGCAAGTGCTACATCAAATTTGAATTCACTCTCACTTAGAAAAGAAAGTTTTTACAACATTCTAACTAGAGGGATCAAATCAAGACCTCAACTTGCCACTTCCTTACCCTTAAATCTTCTTCTCACAACCAAATGCAAGTGAAGTCTTTCTTGTACTTCTACAAATCAACAAAGTTAAGTCTTTCTGGTACCTCTGCAAATTAACAAAGTTGAAAAACCTCATTCACAAACGTTAAATAGAAAAGGGAAGAGGATAATGTTTACTTTTTTTCCTTCTCTTTCCAGTAACAATATCTTTCAGTAAAAAATTTTGTAAAATGGAGCCTTCCATATAATTGTCACTCCCTTAAACAGAAGACAAAAGAACAAATCGATGAACTCACAGCTCCACATGCCACACAGGTTACTTCCTTTCCACCAAAATTTTTGGCATATCTATAACCAGGTTGACACTCGCATGTTAGACCTGCAGACAATTAAGAACAAGAAAATATATATATGTAATATATATAATATAATTTTTTTTTAAACAACTATGACATTTGTTTTCAGAACTTGTGAAAAAAAATAATGTCAAGTGCAAAAGTTGACCAAAATCAAATCACGGCTGTAGCAAAAAAAAAATTCCTAACTTCTGTGAGAATGTGCATTACACAGTGAGTAGAAAGCTTGGGGTTACTAATATATTTTAATATAAAAAGCAATCATTTTCTTCTTCCTCTTCACTTTTTAAGAAATGGCAGGAGCACACATAATATATGCTCTGAAGAGATCTCCCGTTCCTAAGTAAATACAGTTCAGTATAAAAGCAGACTTCAGGGAAACAAAGACACACAGACATACAAATAGCACTGCAGACACGTTAGTTTATAGTGAGGGAAAACAAGGTCCATCGTAGTTGTCTCTGTCTATAAGTATAAGCCTGTTCTTAAGGAGACAGAAAAAGTGTGTTCTTAAACAGACCGGGTTCTGAAGAAAATTTCAAGACGCACAAATCAGCTCCAAACTTCTGGTTTCCCTTATTCATTCTACGATGAAATAATGACCCGTAGACAATACTGATTCCAGAAGGAAGTTAAAAAGGTTTACAAGTTTATTACTTTAATGTACATATTATGATATTTAACAAAAGGTAAACTAAGAATGAAAACATGGCTGGATTGGGTCAAAGAGATCCTTCAAAAACACAGTATGATGATCCACAAAGCAAAGCACGTCCTGGCCCACGTCCGACAATCACATCTCCCCTTGACACCTTAGAAATGGTATAAAAGGACACAAAAAGCACAAAGGAAGTAAGAACTCTATATAAACAACTATTGTAAACACTTCATGACGAAGTCTTCTCTGTTGTTCTAAAAAGCTTCCTCCTACTTTCTAAATTCTCTTCTGCTTTTCTTCATGGAAGTATTTCCACCCGAGGTGGGAATAGTTGTTTTTTTTATTCCCATCCGGGTCAGGTCACTTCTCATCTTTTGTATCTCTAGATAGATCTAGATATCTCAAGATTCTTAGATATGTAATACAGGCTGAAGGCCGACCTCTGAACCTGGGGTGAGAATTAGACATGACTCGCAGATCTAAGTAGATCTTGATAGAAATCGAGTATGTCTCTACAATATTATGCTGGGTCTGGAAATATTGAGCACATTCAAACGAGAGTGCTAATGCTAAGGGGGGAAATATCCCTTTTAGCTTTTGAATGCTTTCTCTGTCACATCAAACCAATCTCATTGAAAGCAAAGAAAAAGGCCAAAAATATGAATGAAAGTAAAACTAAATCATGCGCTCAAGAACACACACACCTTAGTCAAAAATGGAGTTAAATGTTTAAAAATCCCCTTAAGGGGGTGGGAATTAAGAAAAAATTTTACGCAGTGACTATTTCTCCAAACTCTCGGGAAAATAAACTTGACCTCTATTTTTCCGCTCTCAAGATTTTTTGGTTATTTCAGAGATTTCGGCGTCATCTTTCATTCTGCCATTCTGCGAGGACTTGGGGGAAGCATTTTTTGCATCGAATTCGATTTCTAGAGCTAAATTCTAGAGATTTTTAAATGTCTGAATATTCAGATACTTCAATTGTGGTTCGGGCAACGTTCCCGGACTATACTTCAATTGAAATTAATGCCTTCAACAGGTACTGTCAGAAAACAAGACTGCTCGACTTTGGCAGTAACTTATTTTGCATTTAGTCACCCCTAAAGTAAGAACATCTTTGTGGACTTTAAAAAGGCCTTCGACAGGGTCTGGCATGCAGCCTTTAGTTCTTGTAAGAGTTTTACGGCACTTGCAACACAATAAGGTCATATAAGCCTTATTTTATGGGCAACCATGAGGAAATATAACATCAACGCCAACCTGATCAACGTCATACAACAACTATACGACAAGGCCTCCAGCGCAGTCTACCTTAACAGCAACATGGGGGATTGGTTCAGGACAACGGTCGGGGTGAGGCAAGGCTGTTTGCTCTCTCCCACACTCTTCAGCATCTTCCTAGAACGAATCATGACTGACACTCTGGAAGACCACAATGGAACAATCAGTATTGGAGGCAGGACAATCACTAACTTGCGTTTTGCCGATGACATCGATGGATTAGCAGGAGAAGAACAGGAGCTCGCCACATTAGTGGAGCGGCTGGACACAACCTCAGCAGCCTACAGCATGGAGATCAGTGCCGAGAAAAACCAAGCTAATGGCCAACAACATCAATGGCATCAACGCGGACATCAAAGTCAGGGGCGAGAAACTTGAAACCGTCAACAGCTTCAAATACCTCAGATCTATCGTCTCAGATGAAGGCTCAAGGCCAGAAATTCTCTCCAGAGTCGCGCAAACAACAGCTGCGCTGTCAAAAGTGAAGCCTATTTGGAGGGACAGAAACATCACGCACAGCTCAAAAATTAGACTAATGCGCTCACCAGTCATCTCAATATTTTTATACACACGCCTGTGAGTCGTGGATACTAACAGCAGAATTAGAGAAAAAGATTCAGACCACAGAGATGAGATGTTACCGCAGACTCCTTGACATCTCATACAAAGACCATGTTTTAAAAGCTGAAGTA
>NW_004797956.1:339801-341843 GCF_000002075.1 Aplysia californica
CCCCATTCACACCTTACACACACACACACACATGATACGTACTCACACAAACACTCAAACACGGGCCACTCCATTCGCAAATAACCAACAAATCTCGAGAACGTAAACTGTTTGGAGAAATAGAGTTCAAGTTTATTTTCCCAAACGTTCGGATAAAATAGTCGTCCAAAATTTTATTCCCACCCGGATCATAATGGCAGCTTTTTCGGTAGTTCCCAACCCCCTTATTTGAGCCTAAATCTAAATCTTACTAGATCTAGATCTATACGCTTGATGTGCGGCGAGCTAAGATCAAACCTAACAACTGCAAAACATCAAATTATGGTAAAATTCAGGGGGAACCCCCCCCCCCCCCCATATTTATATTAGGACAGGGGGGAAACCCCCCCTACTCTTGGGACTAAAGATCGGTCCGGGCGTTGAACGTCGCAAACACGTCTGTCTTTTATCCCCTGGCAACTGATCATTAAATTACAATAATAAGCTAGTCTTGACGTAGATCTACGTAATGAATTGTGCGCTGGTCTATGAAATCAAAAGTTGCCGTATGCTCAGCTCTACACAGCGACACAACTTTTTCTTGGTAAACAATCGAGATGACACAGACTTTTGTGTGTTTGAACGAATCGGTCTTTTTTTTTTACACAGCTCATAATATGCAGGTGCAAGGAGGTCTGCTTATCTTCAATTTTACCTTTTTCTACAACAAAGAAAGTGGGAAACATGGGGGGTGGGGGGCGTATCAATGAGGCGGCGGGCATTTGATCGGCAGATAAGGTGTGGGGGAAACTAAAAAATGGCGGAAAATTGGAAGCACTTACGTTAGATCTATAGAACGAAGACACTTCCTTTTTTCCGGACCCGAGTCCGAATAACATTTTTTCATATTCGGACTCGAGTCGCAATACGAAATATTTTTTTTCGGAACCGAGTCCGAATATGAAAAAATGTTATTCGGACTCGAGTCCGAATAACGACGGCCAAGTACAAAAAAAAATGTGGCCTAACTAGATCTAATCTAGATCTATGTGTAGTGAGTAGTGAAGTCATGATCCTTTGTAGACTTTTACAATGGCCTCTCTCTCCCCAATGCCATTCATCATTCATGAATCTCTCTCTCTCTCTCTCTCTTTGTGTCACCAATACTAAAGTAAAGACACTACTTAGCTAAATCTAGATCTAGGGCCTAGTCTAGACTATTAAAGAAAGAGTCTATCTCATCTGTCTAAAAATAAACTACCTACACTAGTAGACCCATATTCATCATTTCAAGTGCACTGAAAACAGTATTGATACAATACTCTCATTAAAAAAGTATTACTACATTATTGCCAGAGTCAACAGCTGAAATCGATGCTGCAGCGCAACGCGGAGGCATGATCACACAAGCTTACCGTTGGCGCTTCTTCGCTGAACAGTGCTATTTGCCCTACAATTGCCGCATTTGAGTGTAACTGCATTGAAATATCGAGGTTGATCTGGACTAGTACCATCAGCACAACTCTCAATTTGTACATAGTCCGTGAAATCGGGTAGTATTTGCGAATAACAAACTGTTAGAGAAAAAATAAGGAAAACAAGACAAGAGAATGTGCCACAGGCCGCCATTTTCGTTGCCTGTAAACAGCAGGACCGATCAGAATAGAATACTCTTTGTCATTTGCGAATATTACTATTACTGAGATATCATTGTTTTTAAAAGGGCATTACATCGTGCAGTGTGATAATTATATTTCATGTGTTACTTATCGTCATTTAAAGTCCAACGTTTTTACGACCATCAATCATTCTGCCCTTTTCGCAAACAACAATGAACCAGTAATTTAAAATTGTGGGGAATAGCAATATGCCAGATTGTCATTGTCAAAGATATATGGGCAGTAACCGGGAGTAGAATTATGTTTTGTGGTTATTACGTCCCTTAGGCTGGTTTGAACCACTGTGCTTGTCAGTGTGGGGGGGTGTGCGCGCGCGCGCGCGTGCGCGCGCGCGTGTGTGTGTGTGTGTGTGTGTGTGTGTGTGTGTGTGTGTGTGTGTGTGTG
>NW_004797956.1:343502-372015 GCF_000002075.1 Aplysia californica
GCCCTTTCGGCTTCAACTTGGTTGGAACTGTTGAGCGGGCGACGCAACGTTAGGGCCTCTCCCTATATAGTTACTCCAAGCTTGGCACCGATTGCCATTTTAACAAGATATCTAGTGGTAGACTGGTTGAGATTAGAAACAAAATGTGGGAAATCTTGACTCATCTAGAACTAGATCGCTGTCTAACTCGATTGCGGGGGGGAAATCGAGACGTCAAGGACCCTATTGACGTACAGTTTTTTTTATACCCGATACTCCCCAGTCCGTGGGCCGCATCAGACCTTAATTCACAAACATGGTGTAAAATTGAGCGTTAGCCTTTTGGTCACCGGGCTATTATTACATCTGGCGATACCAAATTTTAATATTTTGCTGATAGGCCAAAGTAGAGCAGTTCCTATGAAGTTTCTCCTGACGGTTTTAAACTATATTTCAATTTTTAATTTTTTAATTCTTTTTTTTTTTGGGGGGGGGGGAGGGAGAGAGTTGTTTAGGGCTTAAGTAGACCTTTCTCCAATTTATTCTCATGTTGACCAAAGTTTTAAAATAATAGCATTTTCTTAATTGGCGCAAGTCATAAGCAAATTGCGTTAAAACGCTAGTAATGGGCCGAACTCTCAGAGACGTGTGAGGGATGGCAGAAGATATTTGGAGACGTCTCCGGCGAGCACCCAGGAACTATTCGGAGACACACTCTGACTCCTGCTCACGGATGCACTGCTTCGGGGGGTCAGACTGCGTATCGTTTGCTGCAGATCACACATAGCCACTAAAACAGTCGCAAATCAATTATGTTCAAGAAAACTTCAAACCTGACAGCAAATCAAATTATGGGTTAAAACAGGGGGGGGGGGGGGGCATTTGCCTCCCCCGATTTTTTACTTGATCAAGAGACACCAAGCATTTTGATTTGTGTATCTCCGTCGGAGATGTCTCGGAATTTACGAATAGACACTGCGGTCAGTGGCGGTGGGTAGTGAAGGGCTTACGGGCTTGAGCCCCTCACCCCCACCCTGTCCCCACCCCAACTCTATCCCTTGGTTAATGAAAGTTTCTTAAATAACGAAATAAGCAGTTGAAACCGTTATGATCGCACACAATGAACACACAGTTATCAGCTTGGCGGCTTGCCCGTTTATCCAATCATTGTTGTCACCGCTTAATAATAATAGATAGCATTTGTATAGCGCATATCCCCGCTCAACAGCAGGCTCTATGCGCTTTACACTATATTATTACCCCAGCAGACCATAGAACACTCCAAATATTCTCAGCTTCCCAGGAAGCATACAGTGTGAGCAGCTTAAATGCTCAAACACTAACAAACTGACAAGACCTTTCGCTGTCTATAGCCGGGTACCCATTCCCACCGGGGTGAAGTGAGGAAAATTCGTGTAAAGTGCCTTTCCCAAGGACACTTGAATGCGGTGTGGGGACAGATTATCAAACAACCTCTTCTCCCAGCGGATGCCGTGCGCCGGCTGTACTTTGTAGGCCTTCCTCTAGCGACCAATTTGCTGGCGGTTATAACGGAGCAAATACACATCAATTTAAAGGACCTTACAATTCAGATCATTGGCAGATGGCGGACGTCGATGCAAAGGCGTCGTTTATTTTTTAACAAAAAAGGTGTTCCTTCGAGTAAATTGGCAAAAACTGGCGGTAAAAAGGGTTATTGGTACATGTATATCGGGGGTCGGTACTACAAGGTTTGGCTGTATTTTGCCTGCGGGCCGAGGTGGAGTGGGAGAGAGATTTTCGAGCAACTAAAGAGTGGGTGCCGTGCGCCGTGTGTTGTGTGTACCTCCGGGGGGGGGGGGCAAATTTACTTTCGTTTTATAAGGACTTACAACCCAGACAGATGGCAATGCAGAGGTGCAAATAATATGTTTAAATAGGTGTTCTTTTTCCTATACTGACAAACCTGGCGGTAAGCGGGGCGGGTTTTAGCGAGGTTTTAGTTTTATTTGGGGGGGGGGGGGGGGGGGCTGCCTCTTTTGCCTTCTATTTTGCCAGGAACTAAAAATTTTCATAAACTTTATGTGGAGTTAAAGGCCCACAGATTTGCATAAGCAAGGCCAAAAATATACGTATTGCATTATAGGCCGGGTTTGAAGACAACAAATTGACAGACAAAATGCAACATGTTGAAGCTACTAATAAAACAAAAAATTGACGGATGGGCTTATTATACAAAGTCCAGCTTGCAGATGTTGCCTGGGGACAGCCGAGTTTGTTGTCGCATGCTGCATTCTATCCGTTAGGACGGCCGGTCCCAGCTAGTACAGGAAATGAGTCATCGCTCCCGTCGGGCGAAAATCAACTAAAATGTCAAAAATTGATTCAAATCGCATGTTTAAGGTTAGATGAGCTCTTCGTATTCGAAAACCATTTGATGCATGCATGGAATTTGCGATTTCCAGCGTATTTAAGACTTTTTAAAAATCACAATTAACAAGGTCTGGGGAGCACGTGTGTGGCACATTTATATATTATATTGTTGTATAAAATGAGGTCAATTCCCGAAGGCGACAGAATGGCGGGTGCAGTTTGCTTTTAAATACTTCAACCGCCTTCAATTTGTAGACACCAGGCGGACGGAGATAGTATTATTTTCGGCCTTAGTCTCCTGATCATCCAAATAGTTTTATTTATTTTAGCTGTCATTGAGATGTTTTTTACTTTCGCCATACATTCTTATTACTTCTTTTTATTTATTTATTTATTTATTTATTTATTTATTTATTTATTTTATTTACTTATTTTATTTATTTATTTTTGTCTATTTATTTAGTCATTCATTCATGTATTCTTTTATTCATTTATTCACTTATTTATATTTTGTACACAAATATGACATTTAAATATAGGACCCATGACGTTCACTTTCTGTTACAAGAATCTAGAAACAGTTGAAGGTCCTTTTCTGATTCCGCAGTTGTATTTATAATGTTGTCGTCGGCATGTAAGCTTATGTACGTGCGGATCTGCCTATTCACTCACTTTGAGGCCTGAATTTCTTCTTTCTAAGAATCGTTTCATTGTATACAATGTACATATATATATATACATGTTAAATAAAAAGTTTTGGTGACATAACACAGTTTTGCCCCAACTCCTCTGTTGCCCCAACTCCTCTGTTGACCTGTTTTACATTCAACAATATTTTATTGAGTCTACTCCCTATAGCTATTATAACTATTATTATCATGTCTTCTCACTATCATAGTATTTTGGACATTTACAAGTTATATTTTTTGGAAGAGCTAGCCCCTGTCTGCAGCCTTTCAACTGCTACCCCTTAAAGTTAAAGTTCTTGGCTCATTCTTACTGCTGTCTTTCAGCCACACCCTCTTATGGTAGGTAAGACCTAACACCTAGCCGTCTCGGATAAGGGCGAAAAATATCGGAGGCCCCGTGTGCAAGTTGTGCAGGTTAAAGATCCCTTAGTGGTCCAAAATCGACTATAGAGTAAACTGAAAATGTTTAATATGATCCCACGCGCTCATATTATGACCTTAAGCTTGTGCAGTTGCAAGCGCCGTAAAACATTTAATTACCCTAAACAACAACAACAACAACAACAACAACAACAACAACAACAACAACAACAACAACAACAACAACAAAAACCCAACCAACAAACAGAAACGGAAACCTGCCCAACCCGGAAACGAGAAGAGAAATTTCCTTTTTTTTTCTCACAGAGCTTTGACCTGTTTAAGACGAAAAATGTTTTGCCCGCTCAGCCCTAATTTCAGACAAATGTCCAAGTTTGGCTCCATCCACTCTTACGCCACGCCGCCAGGCGAGGAGGGGAGGAGGGGGTGGGAGTAGTTGTTACCCAACGCCTACTTTGTTGGTCAAGGACTAGACGCTTCGAGTAAGAACGTCTTATAGAGGTTGCTACGCTAGCCTAGGAGTTACCTCATCCATGTGAGCCCAGAGCGGCGCAGAGAAGGTCAGAGCGGCATGGATGTGAAATCTCACTATTATTTTGCTCGAGAAAGTGCTCGATTGGCGCTCCAGTACGGAAACTTACCTGGGTAAACAGAAGTGTGAAATTAATTTTACCAATGCCTGCCGCCCTGATCGTACGGCCGGGCGAGAAAAAAGTTCCTTGAATTTGAATAATGCACGGGAGAGGTGGCATTGGTTCATTGGCCTCTTTTGTGGGTTTAAAGGTGGAAACAAACCGAGAAGTTCAATCATTTCTGTTTTTAAATTGGTCAAACAGTGGTTCTTATAAGATGCCAGCACCGGTGTCTAGGCTAAAACACGCAATATATATAAGCACAAACGTAATCCTTAGAACTGAGAGAATTGTAGAAATAGTTTGAAAAAATAATATAGGCTTAAGTAGTGTACTTTCAAGGGCAATTATAACAATACAGAGACTGGGAGTCTGGGAGACTGACCACTACAGAGACAAGACTATAATGTAATACAAAAACTAAAAGTCGAACCTGCCTTAACGGAAACCTGTGTAAAACGGAAACCTGTCTTAACGGAATCTCCCCGCTCCCCCCTTGATATATTTCTCTTTAATGACCTGTATAAAACGGAAACCTGTCCAACGCGGAAACGGAAAGAAAAATCCGCTCCCTTCCGAGGGTTTCACCTGTCTAAGACGTAAAATGCTTTCCCCGCTCAGCCCTGATTTGAAACAAAACTCGCAAGTTTGATTCCGCCGGCTGGGCGAGGAAGGGGAGTAGGGGTGCAATGGGGGTAGAGTAGAAGTTACCCTATGTTACCCCATCATGTGAGCACTGAGCGCTGCAGATGGTCAGTGTAGTGTGGGTGTGAAATCTCACGACTGCCCGTGAGAGTGCTCGAGTAGCCAGCCACTACGGAAACTTTCCTGGGTAGCCAGAAGCCAGAGGTGTGAAATTAGATTGACCAATGCCTGTCGCCCTGATCGTACAGCCAGCCGAGAAAAGAGTTCCTCGAATCGTTGTTACATGATGGCAGTGAGGGGTGGCATTGGTGGGTGGGACTAAGGGAGATGATCAAACGTTTCTGTTTTTTAATAGGCCAAACAGTGGTCCTATGAAAGGCAAGCACTGGTGGTAATTGGATAAGTAAGACTGACGCATGTCACTATCAGACAGGATAGCAGCTGAGAGGTGTGAAATTTTGACCACTGCTTGCCGATCGGACAAGCGATCCTTGATCTCACCGGCTGGGCCTTTGAACCCCCCCCCCCCCCCCCCCCACAAATTTCTTTTTTAAAAAATTAAAAATTTAAAATGGCTTTTTTCTCCCCCGCTCCCTTCCGATTCCGTCTTACACAGGTTCGACTGTACACACTAATCGGTTCTTCACAGCGAGAATGCTCCAGCACCCCTTTTAGTGCATTTGTGCATCGCCGCTTTTCGCATTAATGATCCTTTCTTCTAATCTTCACCTCACCCAGTTGCCCAGGACTCACTGTGGACGTAACAGGTCTTCGATGCAAGTCTCCCGTCTCGGTTACGTGGCCTGCCTAGACTTGTGGCAACGATAAAATATTGCGTGTAAGACCGACAGCTAGCCAAGGAGTTTAGGACTACTTTTAATCTCCTTGCAGCTAGCCTATACATTACGTATACTACAGGCATGCATGCCAGATCTAATTTATCAGTTGCCTGAGAGGACACTGTGAAGGTGTGAGGTTTTCATGCCTGCTTGTCGACCACACAAACAATCTTTGATCCCACCGCTTACTGGTGGGACGTCAGCGCCCACGGAATAATTTTTTTTTCTGGCTTCATTACGATTCCGTCTTGTGAAGGTTCTACTGTTCAAGACTTACAACTAAAAGTATTTCTTTCGTTATCCTTGCTCTCGTCATTTTCCTCTAGCACTAGATCTACTTCTTTTGTTATGTTTTGTCACTCTCTTGTGAACTGCTATTCCCGGGGTGTATCGATAGTCGAAGCCGGTCGAAGCAGACTGCGCGCTGTTCAGGCAAAAGAGAGGTGAGCAGAGTAAGTCTGATTTGGACTTTTCTGTTGACATCTACCCCTTGGCGCTCATATTTTAAGACCCGAGACCCTAATATGTTGTTGCGAGCGACGTAAAACCACGACCGAGTCGAGCGATCGGCCGATCCCATCCGTAGTCGGCACCCCGTATTAACGGGGGTAATTCCCACTACGGCTGGATCAGGCCGATTGCCCGACTCGGTCGCTTGTAACTGAAAACAAACACGTCTGTCATTTTAGGCGAACGAGTTGGTCGATCGGCCCATCCGTAGTGGGCACACCGTAATTACTAGATATAGAACTAAACTTCCATGGTGGCGGGCAACAATATGGTCTCTGGGGAACTCGCTGTAGATCTAACAGGAACGGCTAAAACTGTATCATAAAACTAACCCAGCCCCCCACTTTAACTCAATATGGCACAATAAATGAATGAACAAAAACACTCGATCATACACTTCTAAACTGTGGATTTGACCCTGCTTTACAACAGTAAAAAATCAGGTTTTAGAATATTTTTATTTTTGAGTTGGTCCTTTAATTTGTGCCACACACAATCGTTACAATAATAAAATGAGTTCTTGTTCAGCTTTAGTAAAAGTGTTTTACAGCGCTCGCAACTGCATAATGTCATATGAGCGCACGGGCACGGGACCTATTAAACATCTTTAGTTTTGGTAGGGATTAATTTTGAATTTAGCTCGAGTGGCGGCCGAAGTCTACTCTTATCGATTATGGACACAAGAAAGTGGAGATGAAAGTATACGACAGAACATGGTTAGGTGTTGGAAAGGAGGTGAAAAGATAAAATTTTAGAGAAGAAAATTGTCCGCCGCGATCAGGTCTCGAACGCAGGACCTATTGAATGAGAGGCAAACAGTGAATAGTGCGTGTATGTAACCTCTGGACAGCAATTCCCCACCAAGACCCAGTTCTAAATGAGAATTGTTCAAAGATCTAGATCTAGCAATTGTTGATTGAGTGTGGCTTTATACTTGTTGATTCATCCTAACCAAAATTTAAAAAAATAAATAAAAAAATAAATAAATAAATATCAAAATCAAAATCTAAGGGAACGTTAGATAATAATAGACGATGCTTGCCTAATTAATTTCACATAATAGGACAGGTTGTTGTAGACCTCATAAAAGATACAGGCCTCTATATCTCATGGCTTCTCTACATAGTTAAGGTTCATGTAAATTGTGTGTGCGTGTGCATGTGCGTTTAGATTTGAGTGTGTGTGTGTGTGTGTATGTGTGTGTGTGTGTGTGTGTGTGTGTGTGTGTGTTTGTGTGTGAGAGAGAGAGAGAGAGAGAAACTCTCACTACTTCGCTTACCTGGCAACCCCTGCAGCCGGGGCACGCCTCTGTCTCCTTTTCTTCCGCCATTTTACTGCTTCCGGACCAAATATCGACTAAACAGAGATTTTGTGTGCAGTTTGTGACAGAATTGTACAGATTGAAGTGTTCCTAGGACAATATTGCCTTTCAAGGTATCGAATTATTTGAGTTATAATTTAATTCTGTTTATTCTGTGACGCATGGCTTTCATGGCCGTGTACACACGCAGAATTATTATTGTTCTTTGATACAAAATTGGCGTTCTGACTAGACATGGGATGGATGACAGCAGTCCGCCATTTTATATTTAGATCTAGAATCTAGTGAAATTATTTCCAGCTATCATGGTACTACGTTACCTAGCCTACACTGATTTTGGGCAACGTTTTGTCTTGTGGATTTAATCACTAACACATATTTCACCCAAAGAAGAAGTCTGTTAGCATCCACAGGATCAACACTCATCATGAATTATGATGTGATCTTGACGCCTTTTAAAGAGACTTGGATTTGGATGCACGTGACAATGTTATTTGGGCCATGGGTTATGGACTCACCTTTAGGTTAATTTAACTTGTTGTGATTGTTAAAGCCTTTTCTACACAGAGCTGATAAAGCGGTTGATTTTTACTTGCACTCCCACCAACAGATGCAGCGATCTCTAGCCACAAAAACCATTGTCATTGACATTGTAAATCATTTTCATTTTTATTTCAAGAAAATTTCAACCTTTTTTGCCAAACTTAAAACTATAGTCTATATATACTGTAGGGAAAACAAGGAGCGTGCCCTTGACCCCCCCCCCCCCCACCCCCAGATTGGTCAGAGTCAGAGGTGCAAAAATTTGTAAGCTCCATAAAGGCTTTTAAAAGTATATATAATATATGAAATATTGCTCGAATAAAAACCATCAATATTTTTCAAACTAATCAACTGTGACGGATACAGTTACAGTCAATTTGTTAAATTAACAAGAAACATACACATACATGCTTTCTGCCGAATAGCATGCGATGGGAGTGAAAGTAAAATAATATATACAGTGATAGCATTGCTGTGAAGTAAGTACAACTTTCAAGTTTTGTTTTGACAATATGCATTGAACACTTGACTTGATCTAGTTAAGTCAGAATTATTTTGAATTCATGAGGCAAGTTCCAGGGAGGTTAAATGTATAGCATGCTCTGTTCCACACATCTATTTAAGTGATTTCATAAATTTGAATCATTACATCTGATATATCTTGTATAGGGTGTCCAGGTGGCGGTCATCTGGCATTCTAGTTCTAGCCCGTTTTTACCGTTTTTTGCTTTTTTGTCGTCGGATTTTGAAAGAAAACCTTTCAGTCTCACAGTATCACCATATATATATACAGTAAAATACGTTTTAAATGAGATGTCAACACAACTTTGAAGGAGCAGTTGCAAGATCTATAAATGGTTGATGATGTTAGATCTCTACTACTCTAGTTTTGAAGTGTGTGGACGAGGGTTTTTTTTTTGTTTTGTGAAGAAAAACTCCATCATGTCATGTAAGTTCTTCTTGCTCTTTGTGGTTTTGCATATATATAGGAGGAGTTTGAGTGTGGTATAACTTATTGACTGCTGTGCCATTTAGTGATGTCTCATTTTTCCAGTCAGAAGGCAGTAATTGGAGGGCTGCATTTGAAAGAGTAGATACTTCAGTTTTAAAGGCTGATCAATGTAAACATTCACAGCGGTAATAAACAGGGTAGGGAGAGGTCAAGTTTGTCATAGCTTTGATTATTTCCTCTCAATGAGGTACAATTGAATAAAATTAAGTGAGTCAAATGTAAACCCCCCCCCCCCTCCCCCCTCCCCCTTTAAAATAAAACTAATACCCAGAACAGGGGTTTACAAATCCCCAGAAAGGGATGAACACAGCAATTTAACCTCAAATAGCCTGCTTGTACAATTATACTCAGGTGTTCTTTACATACACCAGTTTCTACCAGCGTCATGATGTCATCAGCAATTCATAATTCATGTCAATCATTCACGTACAAACTGTATAATAATCAGTTGACTTGAGATAAAAAAAAAAAAAGAAAGTGACCTTAAATACACAGGTGGCAGTAATGGACAGGGTCTTTAGAAAACTTGACAAAGTCAACAGATGAATAGTTTTAAATTTGAAATTGTAATTTTATGTTTCGGAACTATATTTAATTTTCAATTCCTGAAAAATTCATAATAAAGCTTCTTTGCATGGGTTGAGCATTCACTCAGTCTAAGGACAGTTTGACAGAAAACTTTTGCCCCGAGCTAGTGATAGAGAGCAAGTTTTGACATTGACTTGTTGTGAAAGTGACTGCATTGGACAGGGACAGCTGTGGGCAGATTTAAAATACTGGAAAAACAAAAAGGTGTCACAGAACAGTGGCTGTGCTGCAGGTGACCTCCAAGGCAGATTGGACTTTGTATCAAATCAATTTTTCTTAAGAAGGAAAGGTGCGGGGATTTTTGGTGGGTTTTTTTCTTCTGCAGTTTCGAACAGATTTTTATGAAAGAATTCTCACATTTTTATGGTCAAAACATGCAAGTAGGACACTCAGATACTGTACATTTTATAATAAATTGAAAAGTGTGCAAATGTAAATTTATCAAAGGACCAAATATTTTGGGTTTTGTTTTTGGTACAGGAAGGAGTGACATAGAATTTTAACATGATACTTTATGGCCATATCAAGGTCAAATTCAAGTGTTGTCTTGTATGGTGACCATCAGCTTTTTGAAATTAACTATTGTGTGTCCAGTTCAGGGTGAATCTCCTTGTTTCTTGTCGGTTGCAGGCAGCATTATCAATTAATTTCTTCATTTGTGTGTGCACTTAGAGTTTAGAATCACAGATGATTTGTGTTATATTGTCTTAAATGATTATTTTTTTTGGTTTAGATTTCAAACACAGTTTTGTGGCCGAAATTCCTCTACTTTATATTACTACAGTGATTCTTGTTTTACTACAATTTTTTTTTCCATTGTGAGTAGAAAGGTCTGCTTGGCATGTGAGTGGTATCCAAACTACATACATAAGACAAAGGAATGAAATCTGAAGTGAGAAAGCAGATGTAGACATGTTATTGGTTTGAAATGGATGCAATGTCATGTTAAACAACCCAGCTTTTTTAGGTTCACATCAGTCCAACTGCATCTCAGTTAGGAACTCTTATTTTATCACCGTATCCAAACTACATACATAAAAGACAAAGGAATGAAATCTGAAGTGAGAAAGCAGATGTAGACATGTTATTGGTTTGAAATCGATGCAATGTCATGTTAAACAATCCAGCTTTTTTAGGTTCACATCAGTCCAACTGCATCTCAGTAAGGAACTCTATCACCAACCCCCTATCCTATCCCCAATTCAAAAGCCAAACAAAAAATACACCATGAAGGAAAAATAAAGAAGTTATGCATGAAGAGTGAGGCCTGTTGGAACAAATCAGCTTTGAACACTCTTGATGCAGACTATCACTATAATACAAAAAAAACAAATAAAAACAAAAAAATACCCTGAAAAATTCTTTCATTGACCAAACAAACACTCTTGGCCTTACTGCATTATAAACGTAAATGGGCGAGTGTTGCAATACACAATTTCTACCTGTGTGTATACCATTTTGATAGAGCAATCTTTAGAAAAACAATCTCTTTAAAAAGAAACAAAAGTAAAAACAAAACAGCTGTCTTGTGTTTGCAAACTAAACATGACATGTAAGAACTTTATTTTAAAAATCCTTAAAACTGATTAATAAGATAGTTAAAAAAGTAGGCCTATAATTTATTCTGAAAAAATCATGATCATCAGAAATTAAAACGTTTGATACTAGATCAGGGGCGAAGGCTGACTTGTTTGACAGGGTAATCAAAGTGAAATGGGACCAGATAGGGCCTGTAGATATGACACAAGAATCTTACTCGAGGCGGCGACTCTGAGTTGTGAATGAAAACAAATCCGGAATTCATATTGTATGTTCAACCGCCAAAATAATCGGGAAAGTATCTTATTAAATATCAGTTCCCACTAAAATTAAACTTAACTTTAGATGTGAATACATAAACATAAAGCAAAGAAGCAGAGATGTCAGTACTAGATCTATATGTTATAGATCTACCAGTGAGTCTAACTCTTTGGTAGAACATGACAATTATTATTTTTTAAATTTCACATTTGGCTGTTTTTGTTATCCTTTCGCGGCCAGGAGCTGGTGTCATATAATCGAGGTCACGATCTGATTATAGGACGGAAAAAAGTCGAGGGAAAAAAAGCAAGCACAAGCAGCAGTCAAGAGATTATTAAGAGTTAGTTCCCCTCACATTTGTGAAGTAGACTCGACCAGTGTTAGTTAGCTTACTTAATCAGGCTTGTGATTGATTTTAACTGTGGCCCCAAAGGGGTGAACAGGGTATATATGTGGCAATGAAACAGCTTTGACTGCCATGCACATGTTCCCTTCAACTCTATTCCAGCCTCACTTTATTTGTTGATTACGAACGTCTTTTGACATTTAATTTATTAGGTTTATGTTTAAGGATGAATTTGACAGCGACAATGTTTCAAAATTAGAAAGGGAAGCAGTGATTATTTGATTATATAGACGCTTCGCCCCTGTACTAGATATCTAGATCTATTAAGAAAGAGTTGAAAGTAGGGAAAAAATATGTCAAGACCTTGCAGGGCTTTTTTTTAAACTCGAAGAAAAAAAAGTTACACATTGAAAAGAAAAAAAAATTAGATCTAGATCTAGAGATCTATAAGTCCATGGTTGAACAGTGCATAAAAATGTGTTGCATTATATTCCAATAATTAGGCCTACTCGCTGCTTGTTTTGGCAAGAGGGCTGTGTGAGTGGAGTGGAGAACCAAGATTGAGGAGGAAAAGCTCACCTTGACTGCACTGCTCATGAAATAATAGAGGACAAAGCTATCAAAATCTATTACAAATGAATTATGTTGAAGACTTTTTGGTGACTTCACTTTTGAAAATCCCTAGGCTTAAGTTTATTAATGTAATTGATACGTCTATTATAATATCCCTCTTAACAGAAATTGTTTCATCACCAAAATCTACAATTGACAGATCTTCCTTTCTAGTTGTTTGATTTAAAGTGGACCCCTCATTCAATATCCCCACACCTAGCGAAAGAAAAATATAATTTTGATAAATTTGTGGAGGTTTTTTAAGTTTTTAAAATCTTATTTTTAGCAATAATTAGTCAGACACCATGATGTGCCTTACCCAACGACCTGCAATGAGTGTTTCAACTTCTGTTTCCGTTATCCAGTGGATCCACTCATTGTATAAGAAACTGGACTTGCCACATAATCACAGATTTAACAACAGCCTGGGTCATGGTGTGGTGGTCAGACTTTAGTCAGAACCGGAAGGGTGGTGGGTAATCAAGAAGAAAGTGACAATCCAAAGATTCTCGAGGACGTTGTAGTTTCAAGGTTTAGCAGCTGTTGTCTTTGATTTCTACAGGTTTTTAAAATAAAAATGATCTCTCTCTCTCTCTCTCTCTCTCTCTCTCTCTCTCTCTCTCTCTCTCTCTCTCTCACACACACACACGCACAAGCAACCAATCAACCAAGCTTTTGTCGAGATCACGGCACGTCATCATCAACCTGGCGCATCATAGACGGACGTGTGCAAACACCACTGGTTTCACGTTCGTTATAATAGATCTCTCTATTTTAAAAAAACCATGTATGTTATGTCAGGTTTTGTTTTCAGTGGAATCTTGGGTTTAACAAAACTGAAAACCAGGCTTGACAACTCTGTTGGGTGCGAATTTCACTGGAAATTCCCGAGACTGGGGGGATTGGGAGGGGGCGTCAGGTTGGGGAGAGAGAGAGAGAGAGAGAGAGAGAGAGAGAGATGATTGCTCAGAAATTCAATGTTCTGTCGTCTGCTTTTGTCCCCTCTTCCCTCCCCCACCCCCTCACCTCCTTTGCCCCTTCCTCTGGGTTCCTGATTCTTTCTACAGCCTTTCTACTGCTACTCCTTCGCTTCTTCTTACTGCAGTCTTTCAGCCACACCCCTGATGTTCTGGTAGGAAAGATGTACACCCAGCCTTCTCGGACAAGGGCGAAAAATCTCGGAGGATCCCTTGGTGGTCTAAAATCGATAAGAGAGGCTTCGGGCAAAATTCAAAATTTCCTACCAACTGAAAATGTTAGGTGTGTCCCGCGCGCTCATATGACCTTATGCAGTTGCGAGTGCCGTAAAACACTTTACAAACAGGAAATTAACAGGTTTGTGGTTTGGGGTCTTTTTTTGGCATTGTATTTTTCTGGTCTTCTAATATTCCGTGGGTTCTTGGTGGAAAGTTTGCCCCGTGTCTAGATCTAGATGCTTCTCTGTCCTCGTGGCGGTTTTTGTTTGGAATTCTTCCTGCTTTTGAAAATCCACTTCGTGGTGTTGCTTCCCAGTTCTCTTGTCTAATAGCCTACAAGTGATATTCCATAGATTTAATATTTTGTTCAATGTTATCTTCCGTTTACTTTCAGTTGTTCCCCCTTCTCTTTAAAATGCTAATTTTGATAGCCGAGAGATTAATGATTAAGATGTGGTATGATTCTGTACTTGTCCGTGAGCTCACACACATTGTACATGTAGATCTACGTCAAAATGTCAATGACACAATTGACGTTTCTGTTTAGATCTAATGATCTAGAAAATCTAGATGGTTTCTGGGTTTTTTTTTTAAAGAGAACATTTTAATGTTTACAGCACCTGCACAAGTTACAACACACATTGTGGGTCATGTAATTGCCGAAGAATAGCTCTAGAGGTGAAAAGCGTACTGTAACACTGACAGACACAAAAAGGGAGGAGAGATGAGGACGATAGGTGTTCGATTGGGAAGCAAGAGCCAGCGACACGCCAGGGCACCCGCCTACTATACATAGATCTAGCCTACACCTCACTTGCAAAGGAGTCCGTCATGTAACATGTACCAAAATATATTTTTGTAGCGAACAGGGCACTCTAACCTGGCGCATATGACAGACCACGTCTACTTCTCTAGTCAAATATGTGAAATAATGATGGTTCACTCTCTTTTCCTAAATTTGGAACAAAAAGTTCTCCTTTCTTTAAAAAAACAACAACCAACAAGCACTCCGCCCCCAAGAAAAACAACAACAAAACACCTATGCGCCCCCCCCCCCCTCCCTGAGCATCAGGTTGTTACCAACGCTAAAGATTTTGTTTTGTATGCTTTCAATTTCAAGGCACAGTTCTTCGAGATCTAGCAATTATTAGACCCCAGGGGCAGTGCCACTGACTGATGTATCTTATGCACAGTAGAATTGTAAATGGGCTGATTCATCTATGTCATGCTCCTCATAACTGTGCCTGAACTGCAACTGCAATAGAATTACCAGTCCGTGCCGGCTATAACTTTACTATAAGCACGCCGGCTTAATTAAAGCACGTTTCGGACTCAAGCACGCTAAACGGCTCTTACCGAATTTTTGCTATTTATATATATAAGCACAGTAACTTTGGCTTCAGGCACTCTTCATTTACAAGACAGTCAATACTTTCATGATGACCCTTCGAAGTTCGAACAGTCTACACTGCAGCAGTGGAGTGTACTGTAAGAGAAACACAGAGAATGCAAGTGATGGAGACACACACTCACCACACAGGCGGAAAGGAAGGCAGAGAGATGCGCACAGCCTCGCGCGTGGACATAGGCAGGCGCGGTTCGTCCATAGAGCACGGTCGTGCTGTGCCGCCCAAAATTGTTTATTGTTCTTTTACGTAAAGCACCCACAATAATAAAATAAAAGTCGCCGGAAACAAAGACTAGTCAAATATTATAATCAAAACAAGGTCCTTGCTGGCTCTGTAACTGTAACTGTCATGTCTGTGTCTACAGTGCCGTATATCTACATGTACTATGCCACGCCAAAGCCTACGCCCTCTAACTAAACGTAATAAGAGATTCAACAGTGGTAACCTGACCTATAAATCGCTTTTTGGGATAACCCAAGTGATGACGACAGTCGTAGCGAGTTTGGCTGTACATTAAATATTAATAAGACGGCACATCTCAAATGTGCTCCAGTCGAAGAGTGCCGAAACATAGCCCACTGTAGACAGTCTAAAAATAAACGCCATATGCTGTACACTTTTCTCTACCAAAATTATGTTAGCCCCGGAGCAATCTAGCAGAGTGCTCAAGTGAATTCTGATTGGTTCATTGTCTTGCCACTAGTCTATTTTAAGCGACTCTGTGGCCGCGAACCTGAGGGAGGTGAACGTGACATACTCAAGTCCTATTATATGTGTGTCTTTGACTTTGAATGGTTTTGTTGTGGAGTGGTGAAAATTATTATATTTGAGTGTTCAGTTCTAATGCAGGATGTATAGCTAACAAACAGATTTAGTTCTCTAGAAATCAAAGCAACAAGTGAAAGGAATGAAAATAAAGCATGAGCTCCTCCCTCACCAACCCAATGATCCTAAAACTATACACCATCCCATTTACTATGCCCTTGACTATCTTCAGCCTGTGATAGCTTAATTAATTGTGCACGCCCACTTTTTAGCCCCACGAGCCGCCCTTGGACATAGGATCTAGCCTAGGGCAAAGTTACACACAGAATAAAAAATACAAAGAGCGTCAGGGAGACGAGAAAGGGCAGCTGGCTGCGATTTCACCTTTGACCTTCGCTATCCATTAATCCTGATTGTGTATCACGCGCGAGGTGGGATGAAGGCGGTGGTTTGAATATATACATGATAGATCTATATATGTGGCACAGCGGGCAGTGGTAGATCTACGCACAGGCAGCGTGTAGGCCTAGTGTGCTGTATCGTGACTGGCCGTCTAAATTAAGTTTTCATTTCCCATTCGACTACTACAAAACAAAAACTAACAAGCAAACAAAAACTACCATGGCGGGTAAAAATAACAGTGCACACTTTTGCGGGACCGCTATAGAGGCCTACTTACTTGTACTTGTACAAAGGGAAATAGCACGGGAAATTTTCTATCTGAAAATCTCTGGATTATGTCTACTTCGCACTCAGGCACGCTTTGGATTTAAGCACGCTTATGCTTTCTCCCGATGACCGTGCTTAAAGTTAAAGCCGGCATGGACTGTATGGGCGAAAACATAGAGAACGCCGATTTCGGAGACTGACTCAGTAAGCGCCGATAGGTATAAAAATTCTCTTATGATTTCCAACTTGCCCCACATAGAGCTGGCCGACTGCAGGCGGCTTTAAACTCGGATCGGAGTTGTCGGCTTTATCGGAATCCAAACTACATTCTTATTACGCCGAAAAACTGGGAAGGGCGTCTCGCTGTCAACTCACCACCGCAGTGCTTTCTTGTCGTATTTCCATTTTTTAACAGTGAAAATGAGACTTCTTCTTTAACTCACATTTTGTTATGAACTGTTTTCACTGTTATTAAAAATGGAGGTACGACAAGAAAGCACCGAGGTCGCGAACTCCCAATGCCGTCTCGCTGTCTCGCCGTCGCCAACTCGGGTTCAGCGGTTTGTGTGATGTCACCCGACTGGACTGGGGACAATTTTAAATGGTCATTTCAGAGCTGGTGCTTCACGGTAGACAAAAACTAATTACATTTTTGAAATCAGCATCGTCAAAATAGGGTGGTCACCGAGCAGAATTGCATTTTAAGCAATATTTAAGAAAATTCGTGTTTTTTCCCCCAAAATATTATGCTGTGTTGTGATGTAATTAATTTTAATTTTTTTCTAGATCTACATATCTCGGCTTTACTGTGTCAATAGAGTGTGGTTTTGAAGAGACGAGGCCTGTGTAGTTTTTCGTTGTGCGTCTAGAGATCTGCTTATCTGGCTGTGTCGTGTCGTGTCTTGTCAAAATGGATGTCGATATTTACAATAATAATAATAATAATGATAATAATAATAATAACAATAATGAAGATAATTTCTATAGCGCCCACTCCCGTGTAAACACAGCTCTAGGCGCTTTACATAAAAATACATGTACGAACAATATTCACGCACGCGACACAAACACAAAAATACACTCACTCAAACACACACACAAACACACACAAACACACACACATACACACACACAAACACACAGACATACACGCTCACGAACACATAACACGCACACATGTGCACACACATGTACGCCAAACACACACACACACACACACACACACACACACACACACACACACACACCCACGCACGCACACACGCATCTACTTGCTTATCACACGCGCACGCTTACACGTCGTCACGAAATGAGCATAAAATAATATACACAATGCAATTCACAAAATACATAACTGGATACATAGTCATTTACATAACATTGTATTGAACCTGAATCTACAGACAAAAAAAGATGTCATTAAATGTGTCTTTAAAGATTAAAAAAAATTTAGACTCAGATGTTTTATGTCTCAAGGGTTGGGGAAGAGAGTTCCAAACTGACGGAGCAAGGTGGGCGAACGATCTTTCAGCTAATTTTTTACCCCCTTTTCTAGGAACTCTTAAAAGATACTGATCGCCTGATCTTAGTGATCTAGATGGAACATACATCTGGATGAGATCACTAAGATATGAGGGAGCTTTGTTATTGACACATTTATGACATAATATTGCAATTTTATATGACATTCTACCGGATACGGGAAGATGATCTTTCTCCTCCCTCTCTCCCTCCCTTTCTCTTCCTCCCTCTCACCCTCTCCCTCCCTCCCTCCCTCTCCCCCTCTCCCTCCCCCTCTCTCTCTTCCTCTCTCTCTTTCCCCCTCTCTCCCCCTCTCCTCCTCTCCCCCTCCCCCTCTCGGATGACGAGTCCATTCTTGTAAATTTGTAATCACTCAAGACCTAGAACTAGATTCTAGATACGGTAGATGTAGGCAGACTAGACAACAGTAGATCAATGCAACGCCCTCTATGTGGAGTCAAGCAGACACCTACTGGCGCCTGTCCGAGTCGATTTTCAGCCGCTTAAGTTTCGGCTTTCTTTATGTTATTATTTGTTATCGCCCTATGGAACTGCTGCTTAAGCACGCTTATTATGCTTTCTCCCGATGACCGTGCTTAAAGCCGGCATGGACTGTATATTATGGAACTGCTGCTTTTTCTCTATCGTCATTTTTCCTCTACTTCTTTTGTTTTGTCACACTCTTGTGACCCGCTATTTCCGGGGTGCCTTGAACTTGATAGTCGAAGCAGACTTTGTGCTGTTGAAGCTAGAGAGGTGAGCAGACTAAGCCCGATTCTCTGTAAGGACTTCTCTGTTGACATTCACCCCTTGGCGCTCATAATATGACCTTATGCAGACTTTGCGAGCGCCGCAAAACCTCTACTAAAACTAAACCAAAAAAAAAATCTTTTAGAATAGAACTATTAGAACGCAATGTGTGTGCCCTACCTACGCTGATCACATTTTTAAAAAAAATACATGTAGCTCTAATTAGTTTAAATTTAAAAAACAACAACAACAGAGTGAACCATCTTTTTTACTTTTAGTGCAGGCCAACGATCTTAAGTTAATTTTTGTGGTGGAGTGTGAGGAGCAGAGATCTAGTTCCAACCCGTTTGGCAGAGCTTCTTGTTTGTCTCCCCCCCCCCCCCTCTCTCTCTCTCTCTCTCTCTCTCTCTCTCTCTCTCTCTCTCCCCCCCCCCCCTCCCCTTTCACTAAAGGGGACCGCTGTTGTGTGGGTGATTTTCTCTGTATTCTCACTCCCTCGAACAAGAGATGGGATTGTCAAGAAGGAATGGCAGCACTCTTTTAGACCCAACCAGAAAACGTCGGATTTCAAGCGAGGACCAGAAGACTAGAAAATTCACTAAGACTGGATGTTTTTAAACGTTTTCATCTTACGAACATTCATTTTTTTAAAAAGACAATATTTCTGTTGGAGGGGGGGGGGGGATACTTTCATTTTCATGAGGAAAAAAAATGAATTTTGGGTCCTGTTTAAAATCTAAACCCATGTCGTTAGTGTTCTGATGAGACCTAGTACCGGCATACTTTGCCGGCAATTAGATCTAAGAGATCAAGATCAAATTCAATTTTTTCCCGTCAGTTTGACTACCGGTACCAACTATAATAAAAGATAGGACAATAATGTGAATGCATTTTTCGTAGATGATCGTGTTTGCCCTCTACGTTTTCCGATTATATCGATTTCAATTACACAATCCCAAGAATAAGTAATGTTTGGATTTAGATTAGATCTTGCGCTAACTTGTCATATTTTCCTGTGTTAGTGTTATGAGTAGACTACAGTCTAATTTTAAAAAAAGCTGTGTTTGCTTCTGTGAACCCGTTTGTTGCTTTCCTTCAGCCTGGCCTTTCCTTGCCCTGTTAAACCCGGGCACAAGTGAGTTTACATACCACAGTGGAGTCCACTTAGGGGCTGTTCAAATTTCTTGCACCTTTTTGGGACTTTTTGCCCCCCCCCCCCCTCCCCCCCTTTCTTACACTTTTCTTACATTTGCCCCCCCTCCCCCCCGTAATATTACATTGTTCGCTTATAATGATAAAAATAATATATGACATTTATATCGCGCAAATCCGTAAAACAATCATTGCTCTATGCACATTGCGAAAACGTGCATACCGCATGACATGATGCACATATATGCACTAATAAAAATTTAATAGGTGTCACGACATGGTGGGATCAAGCGCTCGTCAGTTTTGATTTTGAGGCATACAGAGTTATAATTGATCTATCATCTTGAAGCCTGTCCATTTGCCTTCCTTTTGGTGAAAACAATATATATTCATCTATGCTGAATAGAAGTTGATATTTGTGATTGAAGGAGGTGGGGTCACCTGATTTCAGTCAGCAGAGGTAAATTTCGTGAGAAAACACCGCCAAAGTTTGATAACTTCAATAGCTTGAGAGCCTTTAAAACTGAAAATCACAAATTTTGTGCATGTAATGAACGTTTTTCAGTGTATGGATGAAAAGGTGCTTAGCGCGAAAAAAAAATTTAATAAAAGTTCCCAAACCTGCGGAAAAATAGGCCTACCAGTTTTTTTCACTTTCATTTTCATTATTTTGACGAGCGCCTGATTTCACCACGCTGTCTCACAATTAGAGTAAATCATTCAAGGAAAATATTGCATACACACTCTTTTTTAACAAAAAAAGGGGGAAAAATTGAGACTCCATGTCTATGACAAAAGCGCTTTTAATTTTAAAAAACAAGCAAGTTACAGTGGAATTCCCATAAAGTCAACACCCCGGACAGAAAAAATGTCGTAACACTTTTTTTCTGTCCAGGATGTTGACTTTGATTGAACAAAGTTGAATTTATCCATTGTAGGCTACTACTGGACATTGAAAATTGAAGATGACAGCTACAAAATTACAAAGTAGGCCTATCTGGTAATAAATAAAATGTAATCTCAATTTCAGGGAGTAGGCCTATAATTCTGAAGTTGTCACCAAAACAAGAGATAGAAAGAACAAAGTACACAATATATTATATTATAATGTAATTGGAGGTGTGTACACCACTTGCTCGATATCTCTTCTTGAATGAATTCATCTTAGTATTTAGTCCCAAATTGTTGACTTAACGAAAGGTTTTTAACACTCAAGCGGTTGACTCTATCAGAAACACAATTACTTAACTTAAACTTAAACAAAGAAGGCAAGAAACGGGACTACAGTGAGATGTTGACTGTAACTGTAAGCAAGAGTTGACTTTTTAAGCAAGTTGACTTTATCAGGATTTCACTGTGATCTCTGTTTTTAGTGTAATTACTGATCCTTTATCCTGAAAAAAAGGGAAATTAGTTATCATCAACAAATGCAGAGTTCATCATTATGTGGAAAATATTTTTTCACCTCACAAAAGTGTAATATTACATTAGCTCAAGACCCCCCCCCCCCTTTCTTACACTTTTCTTACAGGAGCCAAAGACCCCCCCCCCCCCCAGGCGTAAGATTATATTTGAACGGCCCCTTATAACGAGTCCGGAAAAAAACGAGAAGTCTATAGTCACTATTCTAAAACCCCTTTTTTTTCTCTTTTTTACCTCTATGTAAAAAAAAATACAGTGGAGTCCACTTATATTATAACGAGTCCTGAAACAACGAGAAGTCTGTTATAAAGTAGACGCTATTCTAAAACCCCGTTTTTCCCCTTCTTTATCTTTGTAAATAAAATACTCCTCTATAGCGTTATCGGACAAACACAGGAGTCGGTTATAGCGGAATATTGCTGCTGCTGTGCACAGCACACAGGACATTTATAACATATAAACCTCGCCAGTTGAGAAACTTGTTGGTGATCTAGTTCTAGCGAAACCTAGGAGCTTACATCAACTCCTTGAGTGAAACAAAGAATAGGAGAGCCCACGTTTGCAAACAATGAAGGCCAGAGCGAATGACTCATGAGTGGGGAGGGTGTGGTAAGCGCAGACAAGCAGAACGCATCGTGTGATAGGCTAGCCTAGTCTAGATTATCTGGGCATACACTACCCATTCCCTCATTTCTCCGATGCGGGGATGGAGAGGTCACACTGCTGTGATGGATGGAGTGAACGTGCAGTAACGTGCGCTAGCAGACGAAACACACCACGGGGTGTGGTGGGGTGGGGGACAACACAGCAGGCAAGTTAGCCCAGAGCGCATTCTTTCTGATCGCTAACGCCGTGCTGTCAACATCGCTAGCGCTAGAGAAAGAGACCCGATTCGATTTTTGATCAAGTAAGACCTAGAGGTCATGTTGAACAATGTCATCATCAGGGGAAATAACAAAAATAAATAAACAGAACACCAGACTCATAGATTAGGCCTACTTTATTATATTTCAATTGAATTTATTACTGGATTCCTTATAACGAGAATCCTGGTATAACGGACATTTCGCACCGGTCTCCTCCCTCTCGTTATAACTGGATTCCACTGTACTGCTATAGTAGCGCAATCTGACAAGCACGCGAGTCGGTATAAATAGCGGAATATTGCTGCTGCTGTGTGCAGTGCATGGGCCAATTATACATTGTAAAACCTCGCCTGTTGAGAAACTTTGGTGATCTAGCGAAACAAAGAATGGACCCATGTGTGTCGACAATGAAGTCCCGAGCGACTGATTAGGGAGGGTGTGGCATGCGCAGACAAGCAGAACGCATCGCGTGATAGTTGATAGGCCAGCATAAGCCTAGTTTGAATTATCAAGGCCTAGATTTACCAATAAAAACAAAAAAATACCATGCCTCTCACTTCTCCAATGCGGGGATGGAGAGGTCACAGCAATGTGATGGATGGGGAGTGAATGTGTGAAGTGCGCAAGCTGACGGAATGCACCACAGGGTGTGGTGGGGTGTGGGAAAACACAGCGGGTGGGTTAGCCTAGAGCCCTTTCTTTCTGATCGCCAACGCCGAGCTGTCACTGTCACTGTCAGTCAACATCGCTAGATCTAGCGGTAGAGAAAGAAACCTGATTCGATTTTTGATTTTGATCAAGTAAGACCTAGAGATCATGTTGAAACAAAATCATCATCAGGGGAGATAGCAAAAGGAAATAAACAGAACACCAAACTCATAGATTAGACCTACTTTATAGTTTCCCTTGAATTTATTACTGGATCCCTACTTATACCGGTACCGAGAATCCTGCTATAGCGGACATTTTGCTCCGGTCCCCTCCCTCTTGTTATAACATGATTTCACTGATGTATTATGTACAGTGGACTGTGGAACTGAGGTTCAACGAGATCGATTCCCCTTTTAATTTTCTTCTTAAAAATTTTAATAGAAATAACCCGGATTCATCGAGCACTTAAAATCAGCAAGCTCGGATTCAACGAGGTCGCTTCCAGGGGAACCAGCCCCCACAGACGTGCTTCGTTCATTTTTCTTCCAGAACGAACTTTTTATCTATTCCGGGAAACCATCCATTGCACATTTCGACCAATCACGGCCTTTCTACACATGCGTTGTTGGCACGTGCACGTGTCTACTCTGGCGTGTGTCGGGGTCTGATGGGCGGCCTGCACACGTGTGACTGAGTGCGTTTCGGAAAGGGGGGGGGGGGGGAGACCAGCGGCATGGGTGTTGAACTTGAACGTAGTAGTACAACAAGCGCGTCAGTTTTTTTTCCCCCTCGGCAACTGATCATGTATCTGAATTATCATTACAATAAAAATAAAAAGCTAGTGTTGACGTAGATCTACGTAATGAATTGTGCGCTGGTCTATTTTTATGGAATCAAAAGTTGCCCGTCTGCTGGGCTCTACACAGCAACACAAATTTTTAAGCAAACAATCGAGATGACACCGGCGTGCATTTGAACGAATTGGTCTTTTTTTAAATATATTTTTTTTTACACCACTCATAATAATTAATATGCTGGCATTTCAGGCACTACTTGTTACAGTAGAACATGACTATAGCGGCACCTTACCGGAATCCCCGTTTTTCACCCTATGTTAACTCAATTAGATCTACTTATTAATATATGCTTGGATAGCGGGGCAAGGAAAGCCCCGAACTCGGATACAGCAGGAGAGATCGAGCGAGCTCTAGCTGCAAGAGGGGGCTTCAAATAGGCAGTCGAAGTTGTGAATGGCTAGTCCAGTGATGAGTGAGGTGGGGTAGGCGGTAGGCCTAGAGAGATATATATGGTGCAGAGAGATGGTAATGGTGCTGAGAGTAGTGAGGGACACGTTACGGAACCACTCCAAACGTGAAGTAGATCTGTAATAGCTTTAGCCCTACGCTAGGCCAAAAAGTAAAAGTAGAGGAGAGCGTGTAATGTGTGGTTCTTGATCCATTGAATTGTGATCGTTGATGCTCAAGCATACGCACGCATACACCTCGTCCTCACCCAGTAGGCCTACCGGTACGATAGACAGCTCAAGCGACAAGACCAAGGAAAAGATGGCTTCCAACAAAGACAAAGGAAATGCCGCTCACTGGAATTAAAGTAAGGCCGAGATTATAATCAACGAAGTTGACAAGAAGAGGAAGACTAATCTAAAGAGCAAATTTTATTGATGGGGAAAGGAATATCATGTGGATTTTAAAGAACATTTTCGGTAATTTCCCCTTTTCATTCCTATAGCGGGAACTCGCCTACAGCGGGATTTTTCTTCTGGAACCGAAAGTCCCGCTATAGCCATGTTCTACTGTACTTCTCTTTACACATTACTTGCTCAGTCAGTGCCTACTGTAATTGTCTACACAGATCCTCATGTTTGCTATGCGAACACTCGGATTCAACGGGGCTTTGAGGTCAGGCCCGGCGACCTCGTTGAATCCGAGTTTCACTGTAGTTCTATCCCCCCAAAAAAGAGGGGGGGGGGGAGTCCGGTAAGGTCCCGCTTCAGCGGGTGCTGCTATAGAGTCATGTTCAACTGTATTAGATTATATTGTACGGCTTCTGCGCTTCCATTTTTAAAAGATAATACAGTGGAACTCCGATTTAACGAGCTCGGATTCAACGAGATGAGATAAATTCCCCGGGTTTCTTATTTTTTAAATTTAATTTAAAATCAATAAAAGTAAAATCAGCGAGCTCGGATTCTGCGAGGTGGCTTCCACTTCCAGTTCCAGGGTGAACATCCCCTGCAGACATGGCTTCGCTCATTTTTCTCCCAGAACGAACTCTAGATCTCGGGAAACCATCCATTGCAACTGCATCGTGAACCAATTCACTTAGCCAGTTGAATACGACCAATCACATCAGCGGTCTTGGCTTTTTTCATACCAACACTCGCGTTGTTGGCTCGCGCACGAGTCTACTCTGGCGTGTGTCGGGGTCGGATAGACCGCCTGCACACGTGTGACTGTGTGTGTGCTTGAGGGAGGGGGAGGTGGCCCTAGCGGTCCGGACGTTGAACGTGTCAGATACAACCGCGTCAGTCTTTTTTGTTCCTTCGGCAACTGGTCATAAATTACAATTTTAAGCTAGTCTTGACGTCTTCGTGAAATGAATTGTGCGCTGGTCTATGGATTCTAAAGTTGACGTATGGTAGTGCTAGCCTCTTCACAGCAAGACAACTTTGTGGTAAACAATCGAGATGACACAGGAGTGTATTTGAACGAATCGGTCTTTTTTGTTTTACACAGCTCTATGTATAATAAATTCAGTGAAGCCCCTCTATGACGACATACTCTAAAACGACACGGTGTCCAGGTCTCGATTTTTTCCTTTTACACATGTAACATTTTAAAATAAATTATAGTATAGGCCTATCATCAGTCATTTCTGGTTGCCTCTCTATAACGCTAGCCTGCGTTTGTCGCGGCCGCGATTTTTGGCATTTTTTGGTCCGCGAATCGCGGCCGCAATTTTTGCATTTTTCCAAACAAAAAACCCACCGCCGGGAAGAAAAAATCATTTAAAACCAACAACAAAAACTGAGAATAATATTCTTGGGGAAAAAAAAAGAAACTAAACCTCTTTACTTTTATAGAAAGAAAGTATTTTCACTTTCGCTTCACTTGGTGTCTCTTTCTCACTTGTTAAAACTACGTTGATTTGTAATTTTCATGTGAAGAACATAAGTAGGCTATCTCTAAATAATATGTTACATACTATTTATTATTGCTGTTTCTCTTTCACTTTCATGTTTCCCTCTTTGTTGTGTTTTGATTTTTTTTCCTCGTTATTGTTCTGGTGTGTTGTTTTTCCTTTTTTTGGTGTGTGTTTATATTATTTACCGTAATGTTTTTCGTACCTTTTTAAAAAAATGTTATTTTAATAGAACTGTTATGTTACAGAGTGTCTCCACCATGGAAAACTGACACTGGCAGGCCCCTTTGTGTGTGATTCCATGATCTATTAGATCTTGCACTTTTTCTTGAATTACACGCGTTAGGGTTAAAACGGCCTGTCTCTATACCTTGTACTATGGATGGGTTGACACACGCCCTTATTTGTTAATTTTTGTTGTTTATTTTTGTTTCTAATTTGTATTTCATTTTGTTGTGAAACCTTTATTTTTCTCGTTTTTACAGTCTACGCGTGGGTGGTTGGCGGGTGCTCTGGTGTGGTTTGCTTCTTCTTTCTTATGAATCGTGATCTCCCCGAAAAAAGAGAGGGGGGGGGGGGGGGGGGCTTGTGGGGACTTATAAACTTTTTACAACAAAACATTATTAGTATTAGTCTTTCAAAGTAAACCAAACTCTCTGGCCACACCAAATCTCGGGTTCAAATGTAACAATGTAGCCTACCGGGTACACGAACGGCCAGAATGTACGGTACGGTACGGTTAACTTTTATTACATCATCACAGTCATGAGTCGTTGTTATCGTTGTGCGTACATTATGTTTACCGTAAGATAGATCTAGTAGTACCGTACGGTTGTCTAGTACTAGTAGTATTCGTTGCTATCATCATCATCATCAGCAGCAGCAGCAGTTAAATTCATTATAACTGAAATGTAGTAGGCCAACATTGTAGTAGGCCCTACATATATATATATATATGTATAGAGATCGATAGAATTCGTCGGCATCTCTGTAGTAGTAGATTCTAGTAGTAGTAGTAGTAGGCCTACATCATGTAGTTAGTTGTGTAATCATTCGCGTTACAGAAGATGTGATTTTTTAAAGTCTCTCTCTCTTCTAGGCTGTCCCCGTCGTTTTATGCAGGAAAAATTCTGAAATTTTGCAAACTGAGCCCAAAAATGTGAAATTTTGCTATTCTGTTAATTTTAACAAAGAATGATAAAGGAAAACATGTAGGCTAGATCTACTCAAAAATGATTAGAAGGCAAAAAATGATCAAATTTTGCTAAATTACGCGGGATGCATAAAACCACGGGGACAGTCTAGGGGAGTTTTAAAAACAAAATAAAGACAGAGTGCTGCAAAAAGTTGCATGACAATGTCATCTGCTTGATCTATTAATCTAGAGTCTAGTAAAACTAGTATCCGAAGAAGCAGTAGAATCAAAGTTTTTTTTTATGTGTGTGTTTTGTGTTGTTGTTTTTTTGTTGTGGGGAGGGGAGGGCGTGGGGTGTGGTTTAAAAAAAAGTAAATTGGACAGTTGACTAGATCTTTCCTTTTTTCATAAAATAATTCATGAATACAATGTATTACTTCATCTCTCATCCATCAAAGACACCAAAGAGAGAGAGAGAGAGAGAGAGAGAGAGAGAGAGAGAGAGAGAGAGAGAGAAAGCTCTGCATTTAATTTCAAACGGGGTCCACAGCTATCTTCATCAAGCAAACAGCACAGTGAGAATGAAAGAGACAACACTTAACATCACCACAATCACACGTTCATTTTCAAGATCTGGATGGGAAACATTACCCTACACCACACATTAAAAAAAAAAAAAAAAAATATGGCAAAGCGGAAAAAAACGCCCATTGTGAGATTGGTACAACAGGGATGGGGAGAGGGAAAAGGGACTAAAAAACAAATTTAACAACCCCCCCCCCCAACCAATTTGTTAGAAATAAAAACCCCAAAAACATGTGCATGTACTCATGTAGGGTACGTTACACGGTAGGATACTGCCGACGGACATCTACTCTCTATAGAAAGCACAGAGTAACGCTAACTACGACTATGATGCAAGTGACACCAGTCTCTTCAGTGGCAGTGTTTGATCCATGCTGGAGACGAACAAACAGGAGAGAAACTTAACTTTTTCATGCTTGATGATGATGATGGTGACATAAATTGTAGGAGTGGTTGCCTGCGTTCTAAAATGGCTGAATCTATTTAGTGTACCAATTTTTAAAAACTTTGGTAAGTTTTTTCATTCTCGGTGATCCCTTTGGCTTTCTTATACAGTGGAACTCAGATTCAACGAAAGGAGATGAATTCCCCGTTGTTGTTTTTTTTTCTATAAAATCCAAAACAAAAAAAAATAATAACCCGGATTCAACGAACACTTCAAGCTCGGATTTAACGAGGTCGCTTCCAGTTAGTAAGTTCCAGGGTGAATCTAGCATCTGCGTTTGTTGCCACTTTTTCTCCTCCAAAAGTTGCCATTACGTTTCAAGCTTTCAACTTTCTGTGACGACGTATGGTAGAAAAACTAGAAGAGGTAATTTAATTTAAAGTTAAAGCATCAGAATTTCTTATGCTCTGTTTTAAGCTCCCAGAATATAATTTGAAGCCACACAGAGTGTAAAAACGTGAAAAATAAAGGTTTCACAACATAATGAAATCAAAATTAGAACAGCACACAAAACAACCACCAACATTTAAGGGGGG
>NW_004797956.1:372744-375073 GCF_000002075.1 Aplysia californica
CCCCCCTTAAAAAATGACAATAAGGGCGTGTGTTCACCTCCGAAGATTGTCCGTTTTAACTACATCTAATGTAACCCTAAAAATGCGTAATTCAAGAAAAAAAAAGTACAGGATATTGCCGATGTAAATTATTTTGGAATCACACCACCAAGGGGCCTGCCGGTATCAGTATCAGTACATGTGTACACATGGTGTTTTCGGATTTGGTGCAGACACGCTCTAACATAATAACACATTATATATAATTTACGTTTATAAAAAGGTAGGAACTACATCAAATTTAATGACATTACGCTAATAAATTATAATATAAACACACAAAAAGAAAAAAAGCAACACATCAGAACAATAGAGCTACACCTACTCATCATGTGTAACAAGACATTTTTTTAAAGATCTAACACAACAAAGAGGGAATGATAAAAGAGAAACAGCAATAATATAATATCATAATAATATAATTAAATCTCTAGATCTAGTAGTATGTAATGCACTAAGAAGACTAAGATCTTTCTTCACTTGAAAAAATTACAAATCAACGTGGTGTCAACACGAGAAAGAGAGTAGAGACGAAGTGAAACTGAAGTGAATTATATCATGTAGGCCTATAAACTTTCTTTCTAAAAAAGTAAAGTAGTTCGATTTCGTATTTTTTTCAATTTTAATTATTTCCCTTTTTTTTCGCTTTTTTATTCCCCGGCGGTGTTGAGTGTTGGTTTTTGTTTTGCCTATTTTTCATTTAGTGGATTTGTAAATTTTTGGTTAAAAAATGCAAAAATCGCCACACAAAAAAGGGCCAAAAATCGCGGGTTGAGACCGCGACGAACGCGGATGCTAGAAGTCGCTCATTTTTCTCCCACAACGAACTTTATATTATTCCCAGAAACGACCCGTTGCACCTGAATCGTGAACCATATTCGCTTAGCTGATTACATCCCACCAATCAGCGGCAGCGGCCTTCTTTCATACCAACCCATGAGTTGTGTATACAGTGGAAATGGGGTCAAAGGAGCTCGGATTTTTCCTTCTTTAACTTTAAATAGTTTAAAATCAATTTTATTTTTAAAAAATAAACCGGATTCAACGAGCACTTAATTTAAAGCAAACTTGGATTCAACGAAGTCGCTTCCAGGGTGAGCAGCCCCTGCAGTCGTGGCTTTGCTCATTTTTCGCCCACTACGAACTTTATCTGTTCCAGGAAACCGTCCATTGCGCCTGCACTGCGAACCATTAGAATCTCTATTCAGTAGGCCTCAATTCACTTACCGGATTGCATGCAACCAATCACTCGGCTTTCTCTCATCATACCAACACATGCGTTGTTGCAAGCGTGTGTCAGGGTCTGATGGGCGGCCTGCACACGTGTGACTGTGTGTGCGTGTCGAGGGACACCAGTTGTCTGGGCGTGAAACATCGCAGACAGACGCGTCAGTCCCCCCCCCCCCAAAAAAAAACAACAACAAAAAAACCCAACAAACAAACAAACAACAACTAAAAAACAAAACAAACCGGCAACTGATTATAAATTACAATAATCTGTCCTCAGAGAAATTCGCGCCCGCAACCTGCAAGTTGCGCGCGCAACTTTTGCCCTCAGCGCAACTTTTATCATTTTCGTGAATTCGCGAATTTTAGCCAATTTTCCGCAAAATTTGGGAAAATGATAAAATTTCATTAAAACCACCGAATTTTTCTTCCACGACTAAAAGTAACGACGCCAAGGGGGACAATTCGCTCCTTTGCACTAAGGGGTGAACGCCGCCGACGCGCTTTTCCCTTTCGTCAACCCGCAGCCACCTCCCGAATCGTCAGCCACCTCCCAACCTTTGACACAGGTCAAAATTCCACCTATTTAGGTAGTTACCGAAACATTAAGGTGAAGTGTGTGCCGTGATAATCGCGATATATTATTTATTGAAATTGGTTTGGTCTCTCTTTACTCATCACCACGAGAATTTCTTGAAGTTTTTCTCTGGACTCTGCCTTTACTAAAATCTCGAATCTAGATCTAGATCTATCTAGAGTTGTAATCTAGTGGCAGGTTGCAGATTTCTGTTATCCATTACATAGAGATTAAATAATTTGGACTAGACTCTAGACTCTAGTAGTAGACTCTTCTACTTCTACGTCTAAACCTTCGAGATTACAAAGGCCAAGCCTAGGCTTGTAAGGATTCATTTCGTTAAAAGTGTTGTTTAACACAAAGTCTAAGAAGTTAGCAAACCTAACATATTTTTTTCGAACGAAATGAAGCTTAAATTGACTTTTATTATATTGTCAATAAGAGATCAAGTTTAATCACCTAATCATTTAAGTAAGGAAGGGGCTA
>NW_004797956.1:377892-379047 GCF_000002075.1 Aplysia californica
GGGGCAGGAAAGTAAAAAAAGTATAAGATTATATTTGAACAGCCCCAAAACCATGCTGGTCACACCCGCCCAACGTCAGCGAGAGTGCAAGGACCTGACGCATGTGTCAGGGACAAACTGGTTTTGTACACCATGCAACCCCCATGCAGTTTTTTGGGGTGTAGACAATCACATTGAACTTCCGATTTTGATCTAACAAAGCTCAGATTATAATTTTTTTTAAAAACTGAGAGGCACATGCAAAAAAATCAACACATGTACATCCGACCTTTAGTTTCTCATTCTGTGTAATGAGGTCGACAAGTTTTCCATTTGGTGTTGTCCAGACTATAGTAAATAGGTCCTACTTTTTCACTTCCCTCTACTCTATGTCTGTCTTACACTTACTAGATCTAAATGACCGTTTTTGTATTGATGTGTGTCTCTTTACCCAAACAATACAAACAAACAAACAATCTCAAATCAATCAACACGTGCTCACGGGGTGTCGTGTGTTGAGAGTGCCCTAGCGTCAACAGGGGTGTAAACGCGTCCATCATACTCATACAGTGAAACTGATTCAGCTAGATCTAGATCTACCTTGGATTCAACAAAAGGATGGATTTCCTTCTTTTTTTGGTGTGATTTTTTCCCTAAATCAACAAAATAACACGGTTTCACCGAACACATTAATGAGCAAACTCGGACTCGGCGCAGTCGCTTGCAGGACGAGTAACTCACGGCTAATTCGCTTCGGGTATGTTTCTCCCGCAACGAAGCTGCCTATCTCTTCTAACTTCTAGGCCACCAAGGGACCATCGATTGCACACATGCAACTTGAACTTGAATAATCACTACATCATGTACACACTAAGCCAAGCCTTCTCTACGAGTGCGTACGGCGTGACCAATCAGAAGCCTTCTTACACGTCGACACGTTCGATGTTAAATTTAAATGGGCGTAAGAATGGCCTGGCGTGTCTTAGTTTGGGCTGGGGCTGGGAGAGGTGGGACGGGCAGTCAGCAAACGTGTGGCTGTTAGTGTTAGTAGTAGTAGGCCTACATGGTAGTGGTAGGGCCTACATCGTGTGTCGGGAGGGGGGGATTTGGAGGGAGGCGTAGCGAAACCATTTCGGGCGTGGAACGTCCACAGCTACATACACCCGACTGTCAAGC
>NW_004797956.1:379268-381845 GCF_000002075.1 Aplysia californica
TACATGAACCTTTTAAAGGGGAGGAAGGAAGGGACGCAATCATCTCAATTCTTATTACTCTAGTGACCTCCCTTGGAGGGAGAGGGGGTCATTTTGGCAGATAATGTGACGACACGTGACTGTTTTGTGAAGGATTCCCCGACTGGGTTTAAGAATTCAAAGGCGTAAAATGGTTGGGGGGGGGGGGGGTAGAAAGACAGACTCAATGTAACGAATAATATGCACTAGGCCTATAATCGTCGGGAACAGATAGCGTAAGAGGAAACTGTTGGAGATAGTCATAGAGACGACGGCCCAGCCACGTGGCTTTCCAAGCGACCACCCCGACGTAAATTCCTGCAGAATCATAGATCTCTGCATTCAGAGAAACATTTCTCTTGTGGTTCGTAAGTACGTTATAAGTTCTTCGAGCGCAGCTGATTAGGCTTACTTGGCTAATCTTTAATCCTATAGAGGCCTGTCTAGTGTGTTTTACGGCATTTACTCGTGTCGCGCATTAGGCCTAAGTTTAACTTAACATTACTATTACTAGCAGTCACTCAAACACCAGTCAGAAACCATCTCTCAAAGACACATTATATATATATATATATATGTGTGTGTGAATGTGTTGTTAGTGGAAAGTTGGATGTGAAAACTGAAAACGCTGTTCATCGCTCTCTTTGTTCGGCGTGAGGTGCACACTCACCAATTTTCTTGGCTTGACTTATAATGCAAGCTGTGCGGGTTATACATGTAGTGAAAATTTCCCCTTGTCAGGCTTTTCTTGTCACTTGACGGCGTGTTTCGCGGATCAGAGCGTGCGTTTAGAGGAAGTGACCGTGCGTTTGTGCGTCTAAATTATAGAAAAGAAACCGTGAGATGACGAAAGCGTGCGTTTGAGCAGAGCGTGCTTTTCTATGGCGTGCGTTTAGGCGGGGACTACTGTACTTTAACTTTATTAACCCGATCCGAGCGTCGTGTTTTACTATCGTATCCATACGACGTGGGTAACTCTGTGTCACCACTTTCCAAAGAGGAAATTTACTCGTTAATCCGATATGTACGCTTTGCATTGTAGTGTGGTATTTAAAAAAATTTTTTTTTTTTTTGGTAGTGTATTGTGTAGATCATAAAGTAGTAGTAGTCTGTCAAAATGATCCGAAATACTGGGTTTCAAAGTAATCAAAGAGAGATCTTCGCACTAGGAGTATTCTAAAATATGTGAAGAATACATTACAACCCAGGGGTACAAAATGACCCCAGGGCGTACGGATAGGGTTAAGCTACATGAAGCCCAAATACCCCCCCCCCCCTTTTCCAGCTTATTCCGGCTACACATTAAATGCGTACAAACATGTCTTACTCTTCTTAGATAGATCTAGTCTACGTATGAAATGAGCAACAGATCTGTGATACATCATGTACCGGTACTGCTCCATTTACAGTGGAACTCGGATTCAACGAGGTCGCCGAACCTGACCTACAATCTCGTTGAATCCGAGTGTTCGTATTATAATACATGTAGCAAACCCTAGGTTTTGCGTAGATAATTAAAGGCATTGAGCAAGTAATGTATAAAGAGTGGTCACAAGTAGTGCCTGAAATGCATATATTAGTACATTAGATCGATAGATCTCTAGAACAATGCAATGAATTGCGCTCGAGTCAGTAGAAATAGTAGTAGTAGACAAACGTTGCCGCACCGTATATTAGTAGGATCTATACTGCAACACAACTTGTAAGTTAGCTCACACTGTTTTTCGTGAGTGGTTGGCGGGTGCTCTAGTGTGGTTTGTTTCTTATTTCCTATCAAACATCTATCGTTCTGATCTCCCCTCCTTTTTTGTGTTTGTTACTCTCTTGTAACATCTTTAGTCTTCGGCGCTTAAATGATCTTATTGTGTTGCAAGTGCCGTAAAACACTTACCAAAACTTTAAAAAACAACTATAAACACTGCTTTTCCAAAAATCGGATTCATCAAAATTGAAGGTCAGGATCGACGACTTATTACAAAATTAGTAGGCTAGATCTCTACCTTAATCTATCTTAAAAGTGGAATAAAAGAGTTAGATTCTAATTTAATTGTCTGAATCAACAGAAATAAAAAGTAAACATTTTATACCGTACTGTACATTCATTAACTTTTTTTTTTCTAGGTCTCATTTTATTTTTTAATAGTGTCTTCAGTAATTAATTTAGTAAAAGTTTATAATTTATAGACTACATTGAACAAATTCAAAAATTATAGAGAATCTAATCTAATGTTCCCATTATAAAAATAAACATTGTGAAAAATAGAAATAATAAATGAGTAAAACCCGGTTATATTATAGGCCCTATTATATACCGCCTACCTTAGGACAAGCATGAATGAAGTCGGCGGTACAGCGAGGCTGGTCGTACAATACAACGAGGTTTTCATGATCTCTGTTTATACAGTATGTAGCACCGACTGTCCAACGGCAAGGACATTTCTTTGCCAATCTCTAGATGAAGCAACGAGTATCTCTTTTCAATCTGTCACTTTTAAGTTTTGACTCCTTGTGCATTCTCCAATGATTAAATTGGACTGTTGTCAGGTGTGTGTGTGTGTG
>NW_004797956.1:382960-384850 GCF_000002075.1 Aplysia californica
AAGAGAAACACAAAGAACGCAAGTGATGGACGCACCCACTCACACGGGCGGAGAGGAAGGCAGATGCACACAGCCGGCGCGCGGACATAGGATCTAGATCTAGTTTAGGCCTAGGGCAAAGCTACAAACAACCCAAAAAAATACAAAAAGAGTCGGGGAGACGAGAAAGGGAGGCTGGCTGCAATTTCACCTTTGACCCTCCCTTCTATTAATCCTGATTGTGTATCACGCGCGAGGTGGGATGAAAGAGGTGGTATGAGTGGCACATCGGGCAGTGGTACGCACATGCAGTGTGTAGGCCTAGTGTGCTGTGTCGTGACTGGCCGTCTAAATTAAGTTTTCATTTCCCATTCGAAAACAAAACAAAAACAAACAAGCGAACAAAAACTACCACGGCAGGTGTCTAAATAACAGTGCACACTTTAGCGGGACGCTTTAGGCCTACTTACAAACAAAGGGAAATAGCACGTGAAATTTTCTACCTGAAAATCTCTGGATTATGTATACTTCGCACTAAAGCACGCTTCGGCTTTAAGCACGCTTCGGCTTTAAGCACGCTTAAGCTTTCTCCCGACGACCGTGCTTAGCCGGCATGGACTGTATGACATTTGTAGCCTATATTATATATACATATGCCGCGCAAATCCGTAAAACAATCATTGCTCTATGCGCATTGCATAATATTCATGAAAAACATGATACATGCACATAATATATGCACAAAAAAATAATAGGTGTCACGACATGGTGGGATCAAGCGCTCGTCAGTTTTGATTTTTAGGCATACCCGGTAGGCCTACAGAGTTTTAAATTCAATTGATATCATCTTAAAGCCTGTCCATTTGCCATCCTTTTGATGAAAATAATAATATTCATCTATACTGAATAGAAGTCGAAATATTTGTGATTGAAGGAGGTGGGGTTACTTGATTTCAGAGGTAAATTTAAAAGTGTGAGAAAACGGCCGCCAAAGTTTGATAACTTCAATAGCTTGAGAGCCTTTAAAACTGAAAAATCAAAAATTTTGTGCATGTAATTAACGTTTTTCAGTATGGGATGTAAAAGGTGTTTAGCGTGAAAAAAAAATTCAATAAAAGATCCCAAACCTGCGGGAAAATGCTAGTTTTTTCACTTTCATTATTTTGACGAGCGCCTGATTTCACCACGCTGCCTCACAATTAGAGTAAATCATTCAAGGAAAATATTGCATACACATTCTTTCTTACTAATAAAAAGGAAAAACTTGAGACTCATGTCTATGACAAAAGCGCTTTAATTAAAAAAACAAAACAAGTTACTGTGGAATTCTGATAAAGTCAACACCCCGGACGAAAAAAAGTGTTGACTTTGAGAAAGGTTGACTTTATCCATGGTACTACTGGCCATTGAAAATTGAAGATGACAGCAACGAAATTACAAAGTAGCCTACTTGGTAATTAACAAGATGTAATCTCAATTTCAGGGAGTATAAAATTCTGAAGTTGTCACCAAAACAAGAGATAAAATGGAAGAACAAAGTATGTAGTTGGAGGTGTGTACACAACTTGCTCAGGCGAAACATCTCTTCCTGAATGAATTCATCTTAGGATTTAGCCCCAAATTGTTAACTTTACGCAAGGTTAACACTCAAGCGGTTGACTGTATCAGAAACACAATTACCGGGACTACAGTGAGGTGTTGACTGTAAGCAAGAGTTGATTTTAAGTTTAAGCAAGTTGACTTTATCACTTTATCAGGATTCCACTGTATCTCTGTTATAAATTACTGATCATTTATGCTGAAAAAAAAGTGAAATTAGTTATCATAAATCATCAACAAATGCAGAGTTCATCATTATGTAGCCTATGTATGTCAAAAATATTTTTTCACCTCTCAAAAGTGTAATTACAT
>NW_004797956.1:385299-389273 GCF_000002075.1 Aplysia californica
AACTTTACCCCTACAACTCGCGTGATACAGACAACCAGTGAGGGGCAAAATTTTATACCCTGTACACCTTTGGTTGGAGGTGTGTGTGTGTGTGTGTGTGTGTGAGAGAGAGAGAGAGAGAGAGAGAGAGAGAGAGAGAGAGAGAGAGAGAGAGAGAGAGAGAGAGAGAGAGAGAGAGAGAGAGAGAGAGAGAGAGAGAGAGACGTGCACTCGAAAGAGAACACAATAATTTCCGATCCGATTCACAAAAGTTGTTTTCAGTGCTCTTCTCTGCTCTCAGAATACTGTTCTAATCTAGATCTGATCTATTCTGAGCTCTACTTTCACGTCTCTTGAAGTTGAAGAACAGCCTTTTTGGAAGTATGTACAAGAAAATATAATATCATGTAATAAAATAAAAATGCACAGGAAGATCTAGATCTAGGTCTATGTCACAGTAGACTTGGGTAGGTCTACATTCTAAGTCTAAGCCATCGCCAGCAATCGTTCGCCGTTTTGCGAGAGAGAGAGAGAGAGAGAGAGAGAGAGAGAGAGAGAGAGAGAGAGAGAGAGAGAGAGAGAGAGAGAGAGAGAGGGAGAGAGAGAGAGGGAGGGAGAGAGAGAGAGAGAGAGAGAGAGAGAGAGAGAGAGAGAGAGAGAGAGAGAGAGAGAGAGGGTTCTAAGAGTAACGGGTAGGCCTAGATCTATTTCAAGGAAAACTCAATATATTATATTATAATGAAAATGTTGATCTGTAGAGATATTATAATATAAATTATGTATTATATCTTATGATTTCAACTACTTTAAATTTAAATTGATGTTACAAATAAAAATACAGTGGAATCCACTTATAACGAGTCCTATAATGAGAAATCTGTTATAAAGACACTTTTCTAAAACCCCGTTTTTTAAATTCTTTAATTAACTTTGAAAATAAAATACTGGTATTATAACGCAAGCAGATAAACTCGCGAGTCGGTTATAGCGGAATATTGCTGCTGCTGTGCACAGCGCATAGGCCATTTATTCAAGTAAAACCTCGCCAATTGAGAAACTTGTTGGTTATCTTGCAAAACAAAGAAAGGGAGAGCCCACGTGTGCCAACAATGAAGGCCGGACTGAATGAGTGGGGCGAGTGTGGCATGCACAGACAAGCAGAACGCATCGTGTGATAGGCCAGCCTAGTCTAGATTATCTAGGCCTACCGTGCCTCTCACTTCTTCGATGCGGGGATGGAGAGGTCATAGTGTTGTACTGTGATGGACGGAGCGAATGTGTGACGTGGGCGGGGTGTGGTATGTTCCCATTGTGCACAAGCAGACGGAATGCCCCACATGGTGTGGTAGGGGACAACACAGTGGGGAGTTAGCCTAGAGAACTTTCTTTCTGATCGCCTACGCCGAGGCGCTTTTCCCTTTCGTCAACCCGCAGCCACCTCCCGAATCGTCAGCCACTCCCAACCTTTGACTCGGGTCAAACTTCCATCTTTTTATAGGTAGTTAAATCTACCGGAACATGTATATTAGGTGAAGTGATGTGCAATGATAGTCGCAATAGAGAGATTGTTTTGGTCTCTCTTTACTCATCTACACCACACGAATTTAATTGATGTTTTTCCCTGGACTCTGCCTTTACTAAAGTCTCGAATCAAGATCTAGTTGTAATCTAATTGCAGGTTGCAGATTTAATAAATTGCCGAGAGAGAGAGAGAGAGAGAGAGAGAGAGAGAGAGAGAGAGAGAGAGAGAGAAGGGGGAGGAGTAGATCTTGCGAGAACTTCCGGGCAAAACAAAATGGCGACCCGCGTAGCTCGGTCGATTCGAAAAGTGAAAGAGCCATAGCATCTTTGTAGACGATCAAATTAGCTTACTTTTGTGCTATAACGTAATTTTTTTCTTTGGTTTTGTCAATTTGATCATCCACACCGATAGAAAGCATTTCGAAATTAGGAAAAACAGGTCTTGTTTCACACTGGGTGAGAATAGCTAACGCTGGCAAGTCTCATCCGGGGTGAGAGGTCAATCGTAGGGTTTTTATTCTCACCCCGGGTGAGGATAGCCACTTCCTTACTTTAATGATTAGGTGATTTAACTTGATCTCTTGTTGACAATATAAAAGTCAATTTAAGCTTCACTTCGTTAGAAAACAATGTGTTAGGTTTGCTAACTTCATAGACTTTGTGTTAAACAACACTTTTAACAAAACGAATCCTTACAAGCCTAGGCTTGGCCTTTGTAATCTCGAAGGTTTAGAAGTAGAAGTAGAAGAGTCTACTATTAGAGTCTAGTCCAATTTATCTTGAATGTACTGGATAACAACAGAAATATGCAACCTGCCACAAGATTACAACTCTAGATCTAGATCTAGATTCGAGATTTTAGTAAAGGCAGAGTCTAGGGGAAAACTTCAAGAAATTCTCGTGGTGATGAGTAAAGAGAGACCAAAACAATCTCAATAAATAATATATATCGCGACTATCACGGCACATCACTTCACCAATACATGTTCCGGTAACTACCTATAAATAGATGGAAGTTTGACCCGTGTCAAAGGTTGGCAGGTGGCTGACGATTCGGGGGGTGGCTGCGGGTTGATGAAAGGGAAAAGCGCGTCGTGCGCTACGCCGAGCTGTCAACATCGCTAGCGCTAGAGATAGAAACCTGACTCGACTTTTGATCAGGCAAGACTTAAGGTCATGTTGATCAAATCATCATCAGGGGAGATTACAAAAAAATAATTAAACCGAAAGTCAGACTCTTAGATTAGGCCTACTTTACTATTTCCCTTGAATTTATTACTGGATCCCGTATAACGAGAATCCTACTATAACTAGTATAACGGACATTTGGCACCGGTCCCCTCCCTCTCGTTGTTACAGGATTCCACTGTACCACCAAGGAACTTGTATAAAATCAAGACTCAGCCCAGTGTCTGTCTCTGCTGTCGTAGCTTTCAATACATTAATGTTTACAAGAACAGTTTGAACTTGAAGTACTGCCACTCCGCCAGGTTTTTCTATAGTCTTTCCACTCGTCTTTGATTGTGTTGTTCTTGGCAGTGGCTGATTTCAAGGATTTTTTGCTGAAATGAAAACATACTTTGTACCCCAGTACTTCCGAATCGAAGGGATGGGGGTTTGCATCCGCCATTCTTATGGGAGAGAGAGAGAGAGAGAGAGAGAGAGAGAGAGAGAGAGAGAGAGAGAGAGAGAGAGAGAGAGAGAGAGAGAGAGAGAGAGAGAGAGAGAGAGTGAGTCTTACCCCCTGGCATGACACAGCTGTTTAAATACTGATTGATCCAAAAGAGAAAAACAGGTCGTGAAAACGCGCGTACATTTTTTTTCCACGACATGTCGTGAAAATACCACCTGCCTTTTGTTTTTGGTGAGCCACGTCCTAACTCTACACAAACTTCTCTTTGACTGAGTTTGAGCGAGAAAACCGTCAATGCTGTCTGGCGGCACATTTTTGAGCAATATCCCACAAATCAAATCTAATTCTACCCCCGTGTTGGACTTTTGTTTGGTTTGGTGCAGGATCGTGGAGACCTCCATGCATTACGATCAATGGGGAGACAACAAGTGTGTGCCTTTGGATTTGTCGAGGAACAAACAATAGAGAGAGGGTGAGATAGTGAGAATGAGATGAGCCGCAAATTTGCTGAACCTGTTCGAACCCCAAGGGCCTAAGCGACTCTCACGTCCATTATCATGGGAGACGAAACATGCAGTCCTGTTTTTGGAATTCCATCAAAATCAAAACGGCTGAACGCATCATTCATCATGTGGAAACAGACGAAATCGTTTTGGTTTCTGTGTCAATGATTTTTACTTGATACATTGTATTCTTGCAGAGTTGCTGAGGTCCGTCATGTGACTGATAACACGCCACGCAGGTCAAATTTTATGTTATATTTAAGGGAGTGCTTATTTAGGCCACATATGGCCTAAATAAGGTAAGGGAGGGGGGTTTAGCTTATTTAGGCCACAGTGGA
>NW_004797956.1:391487-392757 GCF_000002075.1 Aplysia californica
TAGCTTATTTAGGCCACCTGTGGCCCAAATAAGGTAAGGGAGGGGGGTTTAGCTTATTTAGGTCATATGTGGCCTAAATAAGGTCACCCTATATTTAATACTCTTAATACGCACTGGACTTCTTAAATGATGGTTACCGTCTGTCCTAGAGCTGCACAATGTCGTTGATTGTGAGCAGAGGAGAGCAAAGGTCGGAACCACCGCTACAATCAGTGACAATACTGACAACGTCCCTCCACCACTTACACTGCGGTTCCACACAGCAAAGCAATTGGTATTAAAAAGGCCGACACAGCATTGTGAATTTTAGGGATCCGAGTTTTGCCTCATCCAGCTTACACAGTAGGGTACAGTTGAGGAGGGTAACGTACAATCCTGACTCAGCTCCCTGTGTAACTCTCTTCTGGCTATTTTTCCAATTTCATGGGCTTGCTGGACGAAAGTTTGAGCTTTCAGGACCTACCTTGCAAGAGCTGTCGATCCAGAGCTGCAATGCAAAGGACCAAGATCTGACTCTGACTCAGTTACAATTACAATGTACTTGAGTTACTGCTACATTACCGCTGTTTCTTCCAAAGGAGGCTGGAATCCTGCGTGCACACCCAAACTCGTTTGCATGGGATTGGGACGTCTTTCCCCCAAATTCGTACATGAACAGAGTACCGGTGGCAGTACAGTACCATGAGTATGATTCAGTCCTTGAGTAAGAATTAAGAAGCAACTTAATTTTAAATTAATTAATTAATTAATTGATTGATTGATTTAAAATTAACAGCAAGACGCTTGTTTTCTAAATCCCCCCACTCTCAGAACACCAGGATCTTGTCGTACCGGTGGTTGTACAAAATATTACTGAATGTGAATGCTGAAGGTGCACGAGTGCAGTGTGGGTGGTTGGTGGGTGCTGTAGTGTGGTTTGATTCTCTTTCTCAAATTTTTATCAAACGTCTGTATTCTTTCTTTTTCTTCTCCCTTTCTAGAGTTATCCTTTAGTTTAGAGATTATACACCTCTGATCTTCGGTACGGTACCCTTCATGACCGATCAGTGTTGCAAGTGCTATTATAATTTTAATTTTTTAAAGAAGTTTTACTCTGTGTAGTGTAAGCATAGTCTAGATCTACTAAAACTAAACCAGAAAGAACGAAATTAAAATTTATAAAAGTAATACACTTTCCGTATAATAATAATCTATTAATAATTGGGAAGTGTCTACGTTCTCTAACGTTAGAGAATGTATACAAGCTGTCTACGTTCTCTAACGAATAAAA
>NW_004797956.1:392857-397404 GCF_000002075.1 Aplysia californica
TTATGTGTAAATAATAATTTATAATATAATTAATAATATTATTGAATAATTTAATAATAAATATATTATAATTATAATACCGTAAAAATGATTAAAATATAATATAGGCTAATAATAATATAAAAAATAATAAATAATAATAATAATAATAATAATAATAATAATAATGAAATAATAAATTTATAATAGATCTAATACTATTTCGATGATAAATATAAATGATCATAATAAATGACTATCATAATCACCACGGGCCAGTAGCGCCAGGCTAATCAATCGAATTCGTTCATGTAGAGAAACGCTAGCCACCCTAGATCGGGCGGCTTGCCACCCCGATTATTTTAAAGGGGATCCGCACCTCAGCGATCAGTAAAAAAAATATATTGAAAAAAATATCATTTTTCGGATTTTGGCAGTGGCGAAGCGTCTATAACTATAAATAATCAAATAATCACTGCTTCCCTTCCCAATTTTGAAACATTATCGCTGTCAAATTCACCCATAAACGTAAACCTCATAAATTAAATGTAAAAAGACAATCATAATCAACAATGAACAGTATGCCTAACAACAATAAAAACGGTTTCACGGCCACAGAAATAGCCTGCTCACCCCTCTCGAGCCGCTCCATAAGCAGTCGCAAGCTTTGATTAAAGTAAGCTTAAAGTGAGGCTGGAAGAGTCTGCCACTACCAATAGAGTTGAAGGGAACATGTGCATAGCAGTCCAAGCTGTTTCATTGCCACATACCCTGTTCACCCCTTTGGAGCCACAGATAAGCAATCAGAAGCCCTGATTATGTAACCTAACTAACACTGGTCGAGTCTACCTCACAAATGTGAGTGTGAGGGGAACTAACTCCTAAGTAATAATCTCTTGACTGCTGCAAGTGCTTGTTTTTTTCCCTCGACTTTTTACCGTCCTATGTAATCAGATCGTGACCTCGATTATGACACCAGCTCCTGGCCGCGAAAGGCTAGACAAAAAACAGCCAAATGTGAATTTAAAAAAAATGATAATTGTCATGTTCTACCAAAGAGTTAGACTCACTGGTAGCTAAAACATATATAATATATTATATAATATATATCATGTATATAATATACATATATATAATATATATATATAATTATAATAGATTTATATATATAATAGATTTATATATATATATAATATATATATATATAATATATATATATATATATATTATATCATATATAGAGCTATATCTCTCTCTTATATATATATATATATATATATATATATATATATATATATTATATATAGAGAGAGAGCTATATCTCTCTCTTATTTATATATATAATATATTATATCAATATCTATTTATATATATATATTATATATATATATAGAATAGATCTAGTACTGACATCTCTGCTTCTTTGCTTTGTGTTTGTGTGTTCACATCTAAAGTTAAATTTAATTTTAGTTGGAATTGATATTTAGACTAATAAGATACTTTCCCGATTATTTTGGCAGTTGAACATGAATTCCGGATTTGTTTTCATTCACAACTCAGAGTCGCCGCCTCGAGTAAGATTCTTGTATGATATCTAGGCCATATCTGGTCCCATTTCACTTTGATTGCCCTGTCAAACAAGTCAGCCTTCGCCCCTGGATTTTGGAGTATCTTTTTTATATTTTAAAAAAAATTTTAAAAAATAAATATATATATATATATATATATATATATATATATATATAATATAAAAAATATATTATATATATATATATATTATATAATATATATATATATATATATTATAGGCTATATAATATTATAAAATATATATATAAAACATACACATATATTATATCGTACTTCTTTGAGTCTTTCCTAAAAGCTCGGCACAGAAAGGGGAACACGAGGCATAGCCTACTAATTCAAAATGAGAAAACAGCCTCAGAATAATAAGAGATTCACAAGCTTATAATTATAAACACGTATTTTCAGAAAACATTACTATCCTGGAAACTGACAAAATTTCAAACACATTTCTTCAATGTGATAAGTTGAAGTTAGAGAAACATAAACATGGTGCATCACTCCATACGTGAACTTCCAGTTCCAGTGCAACATGCAATTTATGTGACAGCAAAATTATAGGCACTGTACTTCCGAAAATGGGCGGATCTTTTATCTTACGGTAATGGTAATAACTTTCTTACAACGAACAATGCCAACCTGCGTTACGTATCGTTTCCCATTCTTTTTTTGCAAGGAAATTATATGGCGCCTACCTACTAGAATGTCATCGCCAATACCAGAACTTCAATTTAGTTTTAGTAGGAGCTTTACGGCACTTGCAACCAGGGGCGAAGGCTGACTTGTTTGACAGGGTAATCAAAGTGAAATGGGACCAAATAGGGCCTGGGGATATCACACTCACACAAGTCACAAGAATCTTACTGGCACTGGAGGCGGCAACTCTGAGTTGTGAATGAAAACAAATCTTGAATTCATGTTGTATGCTTGTTCAACCGCTAAAATAATCGAGAAAGTATTTCATTAAATATTTTTTCTAACTAACCTTAAGTTTAACTTTAGATTTGAACACACGAACACCAAGGAAAGAAGCACAGATGTCAGCACTACAATGGCATGTTATACCTGACAGCCGAAACACTTTGGTAGAGCACGCCAACTATCAATTTTTTATTTCACATTTGGCTGTTTTTTTGTCTAGCTTTTCGCGGCCAGGAGCCGCTGTCATAATCGAGGTCACGATCTGATTATAGGACGTTAAAAAGTCGAGGAAAAAAACAAGCACTAGCAGTGTAGTAGCAGGAGTCAAAGGATTATTAGGAGTTAGTTCCCCTCACATCTGTGAGGTAGACTCGACCAGTGTAATAGTTCGCTTAGATAATCAGCGCGTCTGGGTGCTTATAAAGTGGCCCGATAGGGGCGAACAGGCTATTTCTGTGGCAATGAAACGGTTTTGAAGGTTAGGCATTGTCTATTGTTCATTGGTGATTATGAACGTCTTTTTACATTTAATTTATGAGGTTTACGTCTATGGGTGAATTTGACTGCGACAATGTTTCAAAATTAGGAAGGGAAGCAGTGATTATTTGATTATATAGACGCTTCGCCTCTGCTTGCAACACAATAGGTCATATAAGTGCCGAAGATTAGAAGTGTTACAAGTACAAGAGAGTAACAAGCACCAAAATAAGAAGGAGGGGAGAGATAGAGACGATAGATTTTTTTTTTATAGAAAGGAGAAGCCAACAACACCAGAGCACCCACCAACCACCCACATACCAGAACTTTGAAAAAAAGCAAAAGATTCCAGTCCTTTCATCACACAGTACGTGAATAGGATGGATGAACGTGTAAGGACTCGACGGGGTCTATTTTCACGACAAAAGTTATTACCGGGGAGTCAACAAACTAGTGATGGGCAGGTACCGATACCCGGTACTCGATACTTAGATACCTATCGGTATCGGTATCGGTACCGATACCTGCTCTGAACATCGATACCTATGTGTTATTTATCCCAGGGCTGCCAAAGCAAGTGACTTCGGCCTTGAGAATTTTTTGTTTATCAAAACTGATAAGTTTTCGTAGGGGGCAAGCGTTTTAAATTAATCTAGTGATTTTTTAGCAAAAAGAGAGAAATTTTTCATGAAATGTATCTAGTGATTTTTTGCAAAATCCTCACTGACAACCCTGATTTATCCTCATTGGTTTAATTTAAAGATGCTAAAAATCTGGTAAATTGAATTGCCTTTTTAGAACTCTTGTGTTTTTATTTTCCAATACTGACATTTTCTGCAAAGTTGACTTTCCTCCCGTACTTCACTTAGTTTTTGTTTTTATTCTCATTTATTTCTCTCTCTCTCTCTCTCTGTCTCTCTCTGTCTCTCTCTCTCTCTCTCTCTCTCTCTCTCTCTCTCTCTCTCTCTCTCTCTCTCTCTCTCTCTCTATCTCTCTCTTTTACAAATAATTTTTGTTTGAGTCTCAGCTAAATAGTCACACTTTGTCTAGACACGATTACCTAAATACTTGGAAAAGTATAGTTGTATTTTTGTCTTTACTTATTACCCCCGGTGTATGTTACCAATAGCATTAGGTATCGAGGTATCGGTATCGATACCTTGAAAAAGTACTAGGTATCGATATCGATACCTAAATTGTGGTATCGGCCTATCACTACAACAAACGCCTCGAACTCTGCTGATTATCTAATAGTTCTAGCATCTGCATTTGTTGCCTTTTTATTGTCCAAAAGTTGCCACAAAAATCGCAAAAGTTGCCATAAAAGTTGCCAATAATTATAATTTTCAAGCTTTAAACTCTGTGTGATGACGTGAAAGAGGTAACTTAATCTAAAGCGCCAGAATTTCTTGTGTTCTGTTTCAAGCATCCAGAAGATCATTTGTATCCACACAGAGTGTAAAAACGTGAAAAATATAGGGGTTTCACAACAGAATGAAATCAAAATTAAAACAGACAGAAACAACCACAGAGATAGTAACATAAATGTAAGAGCGTGTGTCCACCTATCCGAAGAGAGGCCG
>NW_004797956.1:398467-399660 GCF_000002075.1 Aplysia californica
CCCCCCCTTAAACAAGACTTTTTTTCTTCACATGAAAATAACGTATAAACGTGGGGTAACACGTAAAAAAGAAAGTGAAGCGGAAGTGTAAAAATAAACTTTCTTTCTAAAAGTAAAGAGTTTCGGGGTTTTCTTTTTTTTTCGATTTTTTCTTCCCCGGCGGTGTGGTTTTTGGAAAAATGCCAAAAATCGCGGCCGCGACAAACGCAGATGCTAGATAGATCTAGTTTGTATAAAAAAATAAATGGACGGGACCAGTCTTAAATTATATTAACCCTTGACTTTCCCTTTTCCACCATAAATCAACACTGTTTATCTGATCTAACATGTTCTTCATTTTTCTTACAATCAGAGACAAAAGACTCTGGAGAAAAAATGTCCCCTTTAGTTGCATAAAATGCTGCTAAAATGGGAATCATTTGTTTATAAATTACAACCCCCCCCCCAAAAAAAAACACAAACAACAACAACAAAACAAACAACAACAACAAAACAAACAAACAAACCAACAAAACAAAACGAAACAAAAAACATCAACAACAAACAAACCAACAAAACAAAACGAAACAAAAAACATCATCAACGACAAACAAACAAAAAACGCTCAAAACGACAACGAAAAAAAACCCCGCTTAAAAAACAACTAGAAAAAAAAAACAACAATACTTTCCCCATGAGCTATCTACCTAACTTTTCTCCCAGTGGAGTTAATCAGTGGCGTTCACTTGATCGACCAAAATGTGAATATTTTTTGTGATTTGATTTCCCTTCTCTATGTACAAATACTAAGAGAATAGTACCGGTACGGTACCTCAGAAACGAAGTTTATTTAATAAAAATTAATATATATATATATATATATATGCTAGTTAGTACCGGTACCGTACTTTTTTTTCTTGTAGGCTACCGTCTAGAATCTAGTTGTTCGGTTTTAGCCGAACGCATTCAATTAAGAAGAGTTCACACTAATACAGTCAAACGTCGAACGTTATAGAGTTACAGTATAGGGCCTACTGTTTTAAATATTATATACGCCACACTTTTCTTTATTTTTTAATTTAAAAAAAGACCATAGAATTTTGATGACCGATGGTGATGTGAAGGTGAATTATGAATACTATGGTAGGCATAATCTAGAATGTTACTATACAGTGTACATTCTGTATTTTGTGCGTTCTTTCGCGGCAAGACCG
>NW_004797956.1:401148-402797 GCF_000002075.1 Aplysia californica
TAATCCTGATTGTGTATCACGCGCGAGGTGGGATGAAGGCGGTGGTATGAGTGGCACAGCGGGCAGTGGTACGCACAGGCAGTGTGTTACAGTAGGCCTAGTGTGCTGTATCGTGACTGGCCGTCTGAATTAAGTTTTCATTTCCCATTCGACCACAAAACAAAAACAAACAAGGGAACAAAAACTACCATAGCGGGTGTCTAAATAACAGCACACTTTTGCGGGACCGCTATGGGCCTACTTACAAACAAAGGGAAATAGCACGGGGAATTTTCTACATGAAAATCTCTGGATTATGTCTACTTTGCACTTAAACACGCTTCGGCTTTAAGCACGCTTAAGCTTTAAGCACGCTTAAGCTTTCTCCCGATGACCGTGCTTAAAGCCGGCATGGACTGTACAAGAAGAAGAATTTCATTTTTGAAGGGCCGTTGGAACGGGCTCATACTATGGAACTCGGATCCAACGAGCTCGGATTCAATCAAGGAAAGAGATGGCTTCCCTGTTTTTTTCTTCTTTTTAAAATCAGTAAAAAATAACCGTATTCAACGAACACCGGGGGCTCTCGCGGCCTAGAGGTTAAGGTGTTGGCCTCTCATTCATTGGTCCCGTGTTCGAATCCAGGTAGCGACCAAAACATGTTGTTCTCTGTAAATATCCTTTCACCCCCTTTCATGCTCTCTAACAATGTTCTGTCGTCTGCTTTCGTCTCCTTTTTCTCCCCCCTCCTCTGGGCTCCTGACTTTTTCTGCTGCCTTTCCACTGCTTCTGCTTGGCTCTTCTTACTGCTGTCTTTCAGCCACACCCCTGATCTCCTGGAAGGAAAGATCTACACCTAGCCTTCTCAGCCAAGGGCGAAAAGTCTCGGAGGGCCCGTGTGCAAGTTGCACACGTTAAAGATCCATTGGTAGTCTAAAGTCGATAATTAGGCTTCGGTCGCCACCTGGGAAAAATTCAAAATTTCCTACCAACTGAAAAAGTGTAATGTGTCCCGCGCGTTCATATGACTTTATGCAGTTGCATGCACCATAAAACACTTACCCACCCCCCAAAAAAGCTACAACGAACACTTAACAGCAAACTCGGATTCAACGAGGTCGCTTCCAGGGTGAACAGCCCCCACAGACATAGCTTCAGCGTATTTTTCTCCCTCAACGAACGTTATCTTTTCTTGGAAACCATCTACATGTATTACGTCTGCATCTTGAACCGTTAAAAAATATTTCATGTGCCGATTGCATGCGACCAATCAGTGGCCTTCTTTCATACAGTAGAACTCGGATTCAACAAGGGGAGATGGGTTCCCCGTTTTTTTTTTTTGTTCTTTAAAATCAACAAAAATAACCCAGATTCAACGAACACTTAAATCAGCAAGCTCGGATTCAACGAGGTTGCATCCATGATGAACAGCCTCCGCAGACGTGGCTTCGCTCATTTTTCTTCCACAACGAACTTATCTATTCCCGAAAACCATTCATTGCACTTGCGTCGTGAATCATTATCCACTTGGCCGATTGCATGCGACCAGTCTGCTCAACACATGATGCGTTGTTGGCACGTGCACGTGTCTACTCTAGCGTGAGTCGGAGCCATTTATATTAGCGGCCTGCACACGTGTGAATGTAACTGTGGGTGCGTACAGGGGGGAG
>NW_004797956.1:405336-418149 GCF_000002075.1 Aplysia californica
TACATGCATTTATGTGAAGCGCCTAGAGCTGTGTTTACACGGGAGTGGGCGCTATAGAAATGATCTTCATTATTATTATTATTTTATGTGACAACAAAGTGGGAGTGAAGAATTCTCCTAAATGGTGGCCTTACTGCACTTTGGAGTAATGCCCGGACATCTTCCTCTCCTTCAGCTCTCAGGTCTTGTACTGTCAATACAATACGGTGCCCCACCCCTTCCTGTTGTCAGTCTTCCTGGTCAGCTCAGTCTTTCCTCCTCACTATTTTGGTTGTCATAAAGTTGTTCAGTCCATCTTTGTATTATGTTGCTCTGTCTTCTTCCGCTCTTTGTCTTTCCCTCCATCTTTCTACGGAGTAGCCATAAAACTTTTACTTTTGATAACGGTACTAAAACTAAAAACTTGATTGCAATAATTGTACCCTTATATTTATATAGTAATAGGCAGGCTCAAAGCCCGTCCTCTAAACTAAATGATCTAAAATTGTATTGGTGGGATGCTGAATAAACCTACATGGTATGGGAGTTGTAAGGTACAGGAAAGAAAAAGAAAACATTCATGTCTTGTGTAGAAACGATATAATATATAACATTTCCCTCTCCTCCCCATCCAGGTGTGTGTGTGTGTGAGCAGCCTGCACGGAGTGACTAGAGCTCGGCAGCAACATGTCGGTGATCATCCGGCTCCAGGGTCTGCCCTGGTCGGCCAGTGCCATGAACATCCGGCACTTTTTCTCCGGCCTCAACATCCCGGCCGGAGGCGTGCACATCATCGGTGGGGAGGGCGGCGACGCCTTCATCGCCTTTGCCTCGGATGACGATGCGCGCATGGCCATGAAGATGAACCTGTGTCCGCTTAACGGCGTGCCCGTGCAGCTGTTCCTCAGCAGCAAGTCGGAGATGCAGAGCGTCATCGACGCCGCCCGCTCGGGCTCCATGCCCGCCCCAGCCCCGCCGGCCGCCACGACGACAACAGCTGCTGGGGCACCACCAACTGCCGTCCCTGCCCCCAGCCTGTCGCAGACACAGCCGCACAGGTCACAGTACGGGAACCTCCCCAGCGGCGGCTTCCCCTCGCCAATGGACAGTCAACAGCAAAGTGGTGGTGGTGGAGGAGGGGGTAGCGGTGCTGGAGGGGGCAGCCATGCAGGGGACGGGAGTTCCATGGCAGCCCATCAAGGCAGCGGCACGGGCATGCAGAACCAGTGGCAGGGTTTCTATGGCGGAGGGCGAACTGGGAGTGAGTCGATGGGCGGACAGTTTCCGGACGATCAGCGCATGCGAGGTGGTGGGCTCAACCAAAGAGAGAGAGCTCCTGGTGGCGGTGGTGGTGGTGGTGACAGTATGGGCCAGTTTGGGAATGGCTCTCAGTCCGGTGTGAACCAATTCCGAGATGGGACTCCGATGTCGGCTCAAGGCATGATGGGATCTGGGGGAGCCATGGGCATGGACTCTGGGATGGGCCAGGGCAGGAACCAGAACATGATGTCACAAGGGATGAACAACCCCAAGCAAGGATTTGTCAGTGACAGGATGATGCAGAACAGGCCTAATATGGGCATGGGACAACTGGAGAACAGACCAAATATGGGCATGGGCCAAATGGAGAACAGACCTAATATGGGCATGGGCCAAATGGAGAACAGACCAAATATGGCCATGGGTCAAATGGAGAACAGACCAAATATGGGTATGGGCCAACTGGAGAATAGACCAAATATGGGCATGGGCCAGCCAGAGGAGATGAGAGACATGCAGGGAATGAGCAGAGGCATGGGCTCTGTGCCCGACCACATGGGCATGGGAGGCAAGCGAGAGGGTTTTGGCATGGCAGACAGAGGGCGGAGTGGCCCCGCTGATGACGTTAGGCCAGGGGGTATGATGGGCCAGATGAACCTTCCTGGCAACCGCGGTTCATACGGCGAGAGAATGAACCCTATGGCAGGGGATCCCCAAATGTCGGAGGGAATGAACATGAATTTTCCTGAAAACAGAATGCGCAATCAAATGAGGGAAGAAAAGGCTACAATTGGGGGGAGCAGAGTGGAGGACATGGGGCTGGGAGAAAAACTTCCTGCTGGTGAAAACCGAATGATGGGTGGAGGGATGATAGGAGATCCAGCCATGGGAGGGGCTGATCTGATGCGGCCGCAGGACAGGGGTGGTCGTGACCAGTGGCAAGGTGGTAGATCCGACGCGAGGTACCCCGACAACAAAATGTTTGACAGAGGGCCCAGAGACGAGGACCCTGTGGCGATGGGCAGGGACCACAGAGGATTTGACCAGTTCTCACGAGCTCCCATGAGAACCGAACCAAGTTCTGTCCGGCCGGTGCAGGGTCCAGGTACTAGCCCCATGATCGGTAGAGAGGAGAAAGACGTGCCGTTTTTACCGGGGAGAGACGTGAGACCGGATGAGAAATTTCCTGATTTGGCCTCTGCGCCAGTGACAAGCAAAAGGACTCGGCCCAGTCGGTTCTCTGACCGTGTGGAAGACGTGCCCCCTAAAGCCACGGAGGACGCCGTGCCCAGCACCCGCTACCCACCGGAGGATGACACTGACATGGATCTGGAGACCAAGACGCCAACCCCAGGGCTGGGAGCTCCGGCAATGTTCCCAAGTGGCCGGCAAGCCGGGATGGACAATAAAGACTTGCCCTCAGAGGGAAGGCCACCTGCTCCGCATGATCAGATGCGAGGCGATGAGTTCCGCAGAATGCCGGGCATGGACAGAGGCTGGTACCCGCCCAATGACGACCGAGGCTTTACCTCACAGAACAGAGGCTTTGGTCCTGACGACCGAATGTCACGAGATGACCGCCCCCCGCGAGATGACAGAAGAGACTTCATGGACAGCAGGGACCCTGGCAGAGATAACGACTTCCCCGCCGGTGACGGAAGATACCCCCGGGAAGGGAGGAGATTTCCTCCAGACGACAGGTTTGCAATGGATGACCGCTCAAGACCTGGAAACTTCATGGACCGTCGACCAGGGGACAGTGGTTTCCCACCGGACAACAGGTACGGAGACAGAGGGGACGACATGAGGCCGCCTGGAAGATTTGACCGAGGCAACTTTGACGGGGACAGAGACGGACGCGGAGATTTCCGGTCGGGTTTCCGCCCAGGCCGCGACGACCCCCGCGATGGGCCAGGCTTTCCCCCGGACAGAGGATTCCCACCGGACAGAAGACCATTTAGAGGTGACATGGAAGAGCAGGACTCGCGTCGGGGTCCCGACATGCCTCCTGGGGGTCGGGAGGACGGACCTCCTCACTGGGACCGCTTTCGAAACGCCCCAGGAGACGGAGACATGCACAAGTTCCCTCCCCCTCGTGGAGGTATGGGCGCAGGCAACATGCCGGGCGGCATGGATGAGCCCAACAAAGCGGGTGACATGTCTGGGGAGGGACCCATGGACATGGACCAGAGGATGGACGCTAGAGGTCCGCGCCGACCTCCGCCTCCGGCTGACGACGGCTTGTTCGACTACGGCCCCGGGCCAGGCCGAGGCAGGCCACCCCACGACTACCCCGAGCACATGGACTTTGACAATCGCTTCCCAGGAAGGGGAGGTCACCCAATGGACCGTGGACCTCCGCGAGGCCGCGGGGAGCCATATCCTATGAGGGGTCGTGGTGGCCCGCCATTTGGGCGAGGTGGGCGGGGCATGGATGTAGACCGAAGGTTCGATGAGCCGGGGATGGAGGACAGGTTTCCAGACCGGGACATCCGCGGGCCAGGCGGGCCGGATAGGCCAGGGCCTCCTATGATGGGCGACCAACGAGGCATGCGCGGCAACATGAACGCTGGGCCTGGCCCCGGCCCCAGCAAGGGCTTACTGGGAGATGCCCCTGAGCCCGTGCCTGAGGGGAGAGGTCCAGAGGGCAAGGGAGGGTACCCCGAGGCCAGCAGACGGGAGATGGACATCCGCTCCTCCCGCCGCTCCGACTCGGACCGCGACCACTTCAGGGACATGGACCGGCGCGACCGGGACCGGGACCGCGACCGGGAGTACAGGTCCAGCGAACGCAGGTCTAGGGACAAGTACGACAGAGACAGAGACAGGAGGAGGTCAAGGTCGCGGGATAGGAGCAGAGACAGAGACAGGAGGAGTCGGCGGGACATGTCCTCGTGGGACCGGGGCTCAGACGGGTCGCGGCGAGATTCGCCTCGGCGCTCCGAGGTCAGGAGTAGAAGTGTGTTTGTGAAAAACATGCCGACCACCATCAGCTACAAGGATGTCAGGAGATTCTTTCAGTTGCTGGAAATTCCTTACGATGGCCTCAAAGTGATCAATGATGAGCAAGGTCGGAGAGTTGGCGAGGCTTTTGTTCGCTTCACTCGATCAGAGGATGCGATGCGAGCTGTGAGGAGGAGTGGGGACAAAGTGGACGGCAAGAGTGTGACGGTTACTCACTGCGCAGAAGAGGAGTTTGAGAAGGCTGTAGATTCTTTCAAACCCTACAGTAAGAGAGATCCCGCCCCGGTGCGGGCCGAGGAACCCAGTAAAGAAATCCCCAAAGCTAGCGCCGTGCCCAATGAGCAGGCTGCTTACGCCGTGCAACTCAACAATCTACCCCTGAACATCAAGACACAGGACATTGTGCAGTTTTTCACTGGTCTCAAGATCGACAACAACGGTCATGCTATTTACATTGAGTACGATGACAGTGGACTGGCCACTGGCAAAGCTGTTGTGGAGTTCAAATCCGACATTGACTACAAGAAGGCTCTGACTCACGACGCTAACAAAATTGGGACGGTGACGATCAGGGTGGCCCCAGGGAAACTGGAGGATGCCGGAGAGCTGAAGGCCAAGCAGGGCGAGATGACGCAGAGAGCCAACCTCAGGGCCAAGGGCGGGTTCGCTGCCGTCCGCGCCATGAACTCTCCCGGACCGCAAGGTCCACAAGGCCCGCAAGGTCCACAAGGCCCGCAAGGTCCGCCACCTCCTAGGCCCTCATTTCCAGGCCCACCACGACCCAATCAGATGTCTCCGTCCCAGCCTCTACACCCACCCAATCCTGGCTTAAGGATGCCCACACCACCAGCAGCATCCAACGGCAGCAGCGAGAGTCCCAGCACGCAGCCACCTACCTTAGACACGGTGTGTGTGCACATACAAGGTCTGCCCCTACTGGCCACGCCCCAAGACATCCGAGAATTCTTCTCTGACAGCCAGATAGCCTTGAGGGGAATCAACATCGCTCACGACGGGCGGGGAAAGCCACTAGGGGAAGGTTTCGTGGAGTTCAGGTTCCGGAATGACTTTGAGAAAGCGGTGAAGAAAGACAAGACGTCCATGGGTCGGCACATCGTGGCGGTCAAGCCCATCGGGAAAAAAGACATGCTGAGCCGACTGGAGAATGCACGTCAGCAGGGGATTGTGCAGCAGCCGCCCAGAGGGCCAGCCCCAGAACCACAGCGGGCACCGCCACTGGTGTCCGGAGGTAGCCAGCCAGCCAGCGAGCAGAACCAGCCGGCGCCTGAGCAGAAACCCGCCGCTGGGCCAAAGGGGATGGTGAGCAAAGGTTCCGGGCCCGCGGCCCCCACACCCGTGACTGCGCCTAAGTCTGGGGACACCCCGGGACCTCCCACTGGGGGCACTCAGGACTCGCAGACACCCAAACCTCTCATGGGTCTACTGGGGCCTCAGCAACTGCAGCCTCAACAGCAGCAACAGCAGCAGCCCCCGGCCCAACAGCAGCAGCAGCAGCCCCCAGCACAAGGTCCCGGAGTCCCCGTGCTGCAGGGTGGCGGCAATAAGAGCATCCTCCCGCCCGGCGTGCTCAACAAGAACTTGTTCTATGTGCGCTGCCAGAACTTCCCGCCAGACATCTCCATCGCCGAGATCATGCACTTCTTCCAGGGATTCCGGCCGCTCGGAGACTCCATCCGTCTGCACTACTCGAGCGAGGGCAAGCCCACGGGCAACGCCGTGGTCGGGTTCGGCTCCAGCCAGGAGGCTCAGGTGGCACTGCAGAGACTCAACATGAGGGCGTGTCGACAGAATCTGGTCTCCCTGCACCCCGCCTAGATCACGGGCAGCTGGCGGTCCGTGTGTGTGTACAGGTATGTACTTGTTTGTGCTCTGAGAGAGAGAGAGAGAGAGAGAGGGGGGAGGGGGTGAGGTGGATAGAGAGAGGGGGAGAGGTAGAGAGAGATAAAAAGAAAAGAGAGAGAAAGAGAGGGGAGAGAGAGAGAGAGTTCTTGATGGCAACTTGCACAAGTGACCATTAGAGCAGGTTCAACTAGATCTATTACATGTACAATGTATATATATGTGGCATGGGCATCTATTCTACGGTCCTGTCATAAGTGGGCTGTCAAACTTGAGAGAATAACTTAACAGACCTGTGGACTGACTGATGAAGTATGTCATATATATGAAGGACTCACACAACTCCTGTATCGGTGGTTGGTGGGTGCTCTGGTGTGGTTTGATCCTTCTTTTCCATCAAATATCTACCTTTTCTCTTCTCTCATTTTCTTTGTGTGTGTTACTTTCCTCGTACAATCACACCTCCAATCTTCGGCACTTATATTTATATTTTATTTGTTTTTCAAGTGCTGTAAAACTTCTACTTAAACTAATACTATCTCAGTTTCGTCCAAACTAATCTAAAACAATGTTGTACACATAGTTTTATTATTAAATGAAAGAACATTTTCAATAATGGTAATGTACTCATCTCGCTGTTCATCAAAAGGCAAAAACATTGTAATGCGAAAGGGGAAGACATTGTAATGTCCCCCTGTTTGTTCCAGTCAGTGATAGAGATGCATGCTACACACAGACACAGCGATATGCAGCATAACTCGGCATGCTATAGCCTCTTCGAAATAAAACAAACTGCTTTTCCATGTATGAGAACATGTGTGTTGCTATGCTTCAGGCTCCTGTTGTTTTTGTTTTACAGAACGAGAAGATTCTATCCAAGTCGCGGCCTACGTTCCTGCTTGACGAACAGTCTGACGGACTGATGGTGGAACCCCACCTGTGTGTGAGCTGACAGACTCGGGAACCTCTACCTGTGTGTGAGCTGACAGATTATGGAACCTCTACCTGTGTGTGAGCTGACAGACTCGGGAACCTCTACCTGTGTGTGAGCTGACAGACTCGGGATCCTCTACCTGTGTGTGAGCTGACAGACTAGGGAACCTCCCTCTACCTGTGTGTGAGCTGACAGACTCAGGAACCTCTACCTGTGTGTGAGCTGACAGACTCGGGAACCTCTACCTGTGTGTGAGCTGACAGACTCGGGAACCTCTACCTGTGTGTGAGCTGACAGACTCGGGAACCTCCCTCTACCTGTGTGTGAGCTGACAGACTCGGGAACCTCTACCTGTGTGTGAGCTGACAGACTAGGGAACCTCTACCTGTGTGTGAGCTGAGAGATAGTGGAATCCCTGTGAGAACCTGACCAGGCCTGGATCAGGCTCTGTGTGTGTTTATACTGTACAGTTTTCTAGTTCTAGATCAGTCCTACTCCTATCTTACATCGTTGCATGGGGTGGGGGGGGGAGGGGGGAGACACATTGTGTAAAGATTGTTGTGTTGTAACAATTGTAACCTGCACAATTTTTTTGGGGGGGGGTTGTGACCTGCACAATTTTCCCAAGCAAACATGTGGCCACTCCTCTAGAGGGTATTTTTGTTTTTTTACTACTTTTGAATACAACTGTATTATATGATTCGGCAAAATAGCACCATAGGATTTCCTGCGCGTTTCATTTTATGCATCGTTGATTAAAAATAGAGGTAGGAGGATTATTTTTCGTGTGTACGTTTTGGAAGTTGAATCTGAAGATTTCTTGTAAATAGTTTGCTTGTGTATCTGCAAGGGAGAGTGCTTGAAAAAATGCTTTACAACAGCGTGCTCGCTGAGACTGTGTGTTATCTGTGTGCTTGCTGTGACTGTGTGCTTGCTGAGTATGTATTATCTGGGTGCTCGTTGAGACTGTGTGTCATCTGTGTGCTCGCTGAGACTGTGTGCTCGCTGAGTGTGTCATTTGTGTGCTCACTGAGACTGTGTGCTCGCTGAGTGTGTGCTATCTGTGTGCTCGCTGAGACTGTGTCATCTGTGTGCTCGCTGAGACTGTGTGTTATCTGTGTGCTCGCTGTGATGCCTGATTACCAGTCTGTGTAGGAAAGGAAACAACGCAATTTCCTCGTGATGGCTCTTTTCAACACAAACTCTCAGTTATTTTTTCATGATAATTGAATGCAAGGCATTGTACCGGCATCTTCTGCCTATGTGTGTGTGTTCACATGTCTGTTTGTTCATGTGTCATTGCCAGCAATTATGTTTAATCAAACATTGTGACTGAGAATGAAGCCATTAATATCGTTCTTTCGAACAATATTTTGGCTTTGACAGAGAAAAATTGTTACATGATGTAATTTCTTCAGCATGGAGTCTAATTGATCTAGTCCTCGTGTTCTAGTTTCTGTCATGTTTTGACCAGCCTGGCTATTCTGTGCTGGTTGATGTGGATTGTGATGACAGTGGTCATGGTTTAGAGTCTCCATTTTGTGTCTGCCTCCTGTGTCATGCTGTCACATCAAATCCAAATGTTGCAGCGGTGTACAGATGGGGGAGTGTGGAGGAACAGGGGACTGCTGGAAATGATAATTAAAAATACGGAGTGTATACAGACCCGGTAACCAAGTCACGAAGTGTACAGACCCAGTAGGGGAACTCTTTTGTGATTTCGGAAAGTTTCAGCGCCCAGACCAGGTAGTGTGTGTGAGAGAGAGAGAGAGAGAGAGAGCGAGCGAGCGAGCAGGGGGAAGTGCTAGATGACATGTCCCAGTTGGCAGGAGGGAACGAGAGAAAGATAGAGTGGGAAATAGGTGGGAGTGGGGAGAAAGAAAGACAGAGACAAAGAAAAAGAGAATGTGAGCGGTACAGAAGAGAGAGAGAGAGGGGGGGTGACTGCTCGATTGAAATTATGACATTGTTTCTTTTCTTCACATTGTGATTCCTCCAACTCCAAATAGAGGAAAAACAATCGTTCATCGAAAAGACATCCGCAATCTTCATTTAGAGATCTAGATCTAGGCTAGCCTCGTAACTAGATCAATGATTTATGTCTGTCTGTCTAGATCAAGGAGCGTAGAACTTTTAATCTCCTTGGTCTAGATCTAGACCTAGGCCATAGATCTAGAAGAACCTGGGTCTACCCTGAGCCAAGAGGGCGCTGAAACTTTCCGAAATCACAAAAGAGTTCCTCTACCGGGTGTGTATACTTTGTGACTTTGTTCCCGGTTACCGGGTCTGTATACACTCCCTTAAAAATAAAGGTCTCCCTTTACGGTCCTGTGTTCATTTTATCCTATAGCATGCTGTGAAGTTATGTTGTTCTTGGCAGAGGGTTGTCATGACGGCTCTGTCAGCCAAGAGACACATGTGTCAGTGACCGTGTGATATGTCATGTGTCAGGTTGAAAACTCGCCTGTCATCCTGACCGTGTCTGTGTTTGTGCCTGTCCTGATTTACTGTCCCGAGTGCACGGAGGTGCATGGAGTATTGGAATTCCAATATATGTTTAGTTATAGGGAAAAATATGGAGCTGAGGCAGCAAGTCAATATCGTGCTGTTTTACTTTTAAAGCTTCAAGGTGCTCAAATATTTCGATGTCCTGTAATGGTGGTGAAATGAGTGTGTGTGTATCAGAGTGTATGGTGAGAAATCAAAGTTCAGTGCTTGATTGATCTTATTTTGTTTTATAAAGTTGATGCTATGTTTATGATTATTTTAGTTAAGGAACGGCATGTTTCTCAGTTTCTGACTCGTATCCATTTTGTTTTGACAGATAAAAGTATTTTGGTATGATGTTGTTATCATCCTTATTTTTGTCGTTTGTTAAACAATAAATGAATAAAGTGTTTGTTCAAAGTCAAACTAAAAGTGGCTCACAAAGTGTTTGTTCAAAGCAAAAAAGTGTGTCACGTGACGGTCACTACATCAGTTGCTTCTCTCCCGTCAGTGGGAACCACAAAACTTTCTATACACGGGACTCCTTTTAAATGTATCTATCTAAGTGTTACACCCCAATCAGCACAGTGCGATTCATTTAGGTGGGTTTCCAACCCTGCCTGTCACTTCCATGAGTCGACCCAGACTGAGAGGGATATAACATTCCAGCGGACAGATTTACTGAGATTTGTACTCGATAATAATTTCTCCCAACTTAGGAATTGAACTCGAGTCTTCTGCATGTGTCAGTGAAGTGCCTATCTGCTACACCACAGACTGATCAGGGGACACCAGATTATTAAGAATTAAAATGAAATCAAGGAAAAAGCAATTTAAAAAGATAACAGTACGGTAGTACAATTGGAGACCAAATACACAATAATAATAATAATACATTGCATTTATATAGCACATTTCCACAAAGAGGAGCTCAATGCGCTGTACAATAATACAAAGAACATATGCATCGCACAGCTCCTATAGTACATGTAATTCTCTCTCTCTCTCTCTCCCTCCCTCCCTCAATCCCTCCCTCCCTCCCTCCCTTCCTCCCTCCCTCCCTCTCTCTCTCTCTCTCTCTCTCTCTCTCTCTCTCTCTCTCTCTCTCTCTCTCTCTCTCTCTCTCTCTCTCTCTCTCTCTCTCTCTCTCTCCAGTAGGCCTACTTCCTTGAGTGAAGACAATACCACAAAGCTTACCCAGACACCCTCGCACACGTTGATGAATTCACTGTCATAAATTCTTACAGAACAGAACAGCATGAATAAACGATACTGAGAGAACATACTATAGGCTATGGGCTACTGGGAGTGAACCTCCCCCCTCCCCCCCCCTGGGGATTTTTCGCCACTATGATTTTCTGAAAGGGTAGGACCTAGGGACTTCCCCAAAAAAAGTTTGCACCAAAATGTTGGCAATCTACAGAATTACTGCCCTTGATTGTCCAGAAATCAAGAAAATACTTGATTTTTACTTTGGGGTTCTCTGTGAAGCCAAAAATGTGTTCTTTCATGTGACGTAAAATTCAATGTTATACGATGATGTAAGTGTTGTAAAAATATTTTTTTGTTAATAGATTACAAGGTGCAAAGAGGAAAAAATAAAATTCAAAGGCTGATTTCTCAAAATCTATAGAAATGATGATTCCATTGCTTCAAATCTTCTATAACCCGGTACAATAGGTTTCTGATAGACACACACTTTGAGGCACAAAATGAGAAGTATTTTATGCAAAATGACTAAATATCTATGAGATTGCTATATTAGAAAGCAAAACTGCGTATGTCATTTTAAAAACGTGGGCAAATAGGCGTCATATGTACTTTTGTCTATATAGTCTAGACCAGTCATATGGGCATGATAAAAGTGTGTTAAAAAACATTTTGTTAGTTTGAACTAACTTAAACTTAAAAGAAGACAGAAGTAAAAAATTTGAAGTCTGGTTTCTCTAACAACGTACAATTTTCTTTGTATGTTTCAGGGAATGAATTTTTTATTGAATTGAACGTACAAAATCAAGCATGGCAGAACTGAAATCAGTACCCCTGACATTAAAGAAAGAGAGGTCAAAATCTCAAAAGAAAGAAAAGCAACTTGAAGAAAGGACATGTGTAGTACATAACTGTAACTTCAAAGGCCATGATGAAATAAAACCCCTCAGTGAGAGACGCTGGGACACCATTCAAAAATCAAAAACACAACGGTGCCTTGCAGAAACTGACAGTGATAGACTATCCTCAATTTGTGAAAGAATACCGACTGAGTTTGACTGCTCAACATGGGTTTCATGATTACTGCTACAATACATTCATCAATTTGAGGAGTCTAAGAAAAAGGCATTCATCTGGAGAGTCTGACAAATCAGCACAAGAAGGGTCTTGCTCCACTAGGAAAAAGGTAAAGCAATCGTTTTCAACACGCCTCTTGCCTATTCAATGCCTTTTCTGTGAAAAGACTACCAAATGGACACGCGACAGCAAGAGAACCAAGAAAGTTCATAAACTTGTCAAATGTGTTACCAGAACAGCTGAGGCCTCTATAAAAGAAGCTGTAAACACGAAATCTGACTCAAAACTTCGGGGCCAAATTGAAAATGTTGATCTCATTGCCCAAGAGGCATGGTATCATGAACCATGTAGAAAAGCTTACACACGTAAGGAGGGTTGACGTTCACAAGTTTCTACATCTAAATACTGTTCTGGAGAAGAAAAGGCAGAAGCTGAAGAAAGAAAGAAATCTCCAGCTGCAGAGGAAGAAGCCCACTCCAAGGCTTTTCAGCACGTCCGTCAGTTTGTGGAAGAACTTGTCACTGCGCTGGCCCTTGTTAGGATTACTCTTTTGAAAGAGATGTATTGCACTTTCATGCAAACAAATTATCCACAGTTTTACAACAAGAACTACAAGACATATAAGTTGAAGGACAAACTTGTGAAGCACTTCCAGTCCAGGATCAACTTCTGGCAGAGATATTCTGGGACAAGCGATCTCGTGTACTCAGACGAAATTCTAACTGGACAGGCTGTTGGAGTTGCCTTTGAAAATGCAACCTCTGAAGAGAGACTTGTTATAGAAGCGGCAATGGTGATACGACGAGCAGTGCTTGATGGATGCAATGAAAGTCAAAAGTTACCTTGGCCACCAACAGACACAGATCTGCGCTCAGAAACGTTGCAGATACCACAACTATTAACAACATTTCTTTCCTTTCTTTACTCCAAGAACGGAAAACCACAGTCAACAAGATGCCACAGGAGAGTTGTTTCTACAGGTCAGGACATATGCTACAATGTGACGAAAGGGGAGTGGAAAATGCCTTAACATATTATGATTG
>NW_004797957.1:0-3223 GCF_000002075.1 Aplysia californica
ACATCCTATCCTTGGTGATTTTCCTTCCACCGCGGCATTCTCAACATTTCACCAATAGCTATACCGAGAAAAACCACTCAGAGAAGTACTTGTCGCAGGGTGGTAGGCTACACTAATACTGCGCGTGGGTTGACAACTTGAAACAAGTCCCTCTCTAACACAGACTTATATGTGAGGCATCGTGGTGAAATCAGGCGGTAGCCAAAATAATGGAATATGTAGAAGAAAACGGTAATTTTTTTTTGTCCGTTTGGAATTTTTTTAAAATCGAATTCTCATGTTTATAGATCTATGTCCATTAAACAAATATTTTAAAAAACGGTGTGCGGCTTTTATTGAAAAGGGTTGATTAAAGGAACTAAAAACATGTAAATTTACAGTTTCCAAGGACTGTCAAGCTTTGGGAGTCACCAAACTTTGTCGGCCATTTTCTCTCTCCTTTTACCTCTGAAACCATTGGACCCCCACCTTCTTCAATCCGAAATAGCTCCTCAAGTTCTATTATAGATGAGAGGGTATTTTTTTCATCGAAAGCAAGACAAATGGAACAGCTTTAACACTTTGCCATCATATTTCGGGGAAAATATATTTTAAAAACTGGGTGATAAACATGGTGGTAAACTGGGTGGTAAACACCGCCAATCGGCGAGATGAGGCAGCAATGTGTTAAGACGATACCAATAACTCCATATTCCCTTTTTTTTAAAATGCCGAGCGCCCAATTCCACCACGTTAGAGGATGTTCAGTTGATTTATGTTGTAAGACACATACTATACTATCCTACATGGGGCACTCTTGCGTATTTCCAGTTCACCCAATTTGGGCCAAAAAAGGCCAAGAAAATGGGTGGGGGGGGGGGGGGGTGCCGCACCCCGTCGACAACAGAAAGCCAGCTTTGAGTTTTGCCTTTAATTAGGACATAATGGCGGGGCCCATAAGGATAGTGCACACATAATGCGACGAATTTTTTTGAAGCACTGTGGCATTACAGTATGCGTTCTAGGCCTAGAGGTACAAGTCTATGACATCTGATGACTTATCAGTCTGTCGGAAAATCCCCACAAGATCCACTTATAGGAAGAGGTGCTTTCAAAATGTGTGAAATAGAAAACCCCCAAAACATAGGTACAATAATGTGGTTAAGAGGAAAGAGAAGCACATCGACACGATGGTGGTCATAAAGTGCTGAAGAAAAGCACGGCATACAAAACGGAAACTTCACATGAACAACAAGGGAAAACGAACGACAATGGATTTAAATGTGTAGTTAAATCAATCAACCCACTGAATAAGACAGCTAACACAGACAGCTAACACAAACAGCCATGAATCATCCAGTCTTTTCAATTTTATCATATCCATGAATACCATTATGTCATTCGCATACATCAGCATTGCCATTAATGTAAATGGGCTATTCCATGCTACGCGTTTCATAATACTGTCTCTACTTTTGAATAGGGGCCTGTGGCTGCCTATTGATTGATTCATACAAAGGTTCTGATTACATTGTGGAGGAAGGTTGCCTCTAACAACAACACCAACAAATATAAATATATAATACACATATTATAAATAATATATATTATAATATAAATATATAAAAAATAATTAAATAAATATATAATGTATAATGAATGGCTCTATCACTGCATAGAATTTCTTATAGCAAGTCATCGCCGCTTTACGGGCATCACTGCAGTTTGTTTTAGTGTTAGTTGTATGACTTGTTCGGCATTTGCAACGCAAAAACGTCTTATAGTAGAGGGTTTTACGGCGCTCGCAACTGCATAAGGTCATATGAGCGCCAAGGGGTGGGTGTCAACAGAGAAGTCTTTACAGGGAATCAGACTTTGACTGCTCACCTCTCTAGCTTCAACAGCACAAAGTCTGCTTCGACTATCAAGGCACCCCGGAAATAGCAGGTCACAAGAGAGTGACAAACATACAAAAGAAGTAGAGGAAAATGACAATAGTAAGGAACGGGAAAGAAAAAGCAGCAGTTCTCAGATGTAGATCAAGCACAGTTATGAGTGTGACATGAGTCAGCCCATTTACAATTCTACTGTGCTTGAACGAGAAATGTCCCCTCTTTGGGAATAGCCTAAAAACACTACAGTCAGTGGCACTGCCCTGGGGGGTAAAAACGTCTTAAGAGTGCCAAAAATTAGATTTAATTGCTAGAGAGTGACATACAAAGCATAGAAAGAGAAGGGATCAAACCGACAGCTCTGATGTCCGATGGGAAAGAAAAATATTATGGGCAAACCACACCAGAATTTCCGCCAACACTCCATGTAACCGCGGCACCTTCCAAACGCCAACACAGTGCACGCATTGTGAGAAGTGTGGAAACATAAACCAAGCTGTATCATCCCACAGTTTATAACCCACTTAGATTCTACTCAGCTGTGACAAGAACAAAATCAAAAACATGATGTCTCCTTAGGCCTCGGCATTTTAAAATCTAAAAAAAGGTCCTACTGTTCGCTATAGAGTTATAATACTGAAACAGAATGAGTAAAAATGAGAGTTTTAAATTTGATACACCGAACGCTGGTCTTTGTGCAGAGAGGAACAGCTTTTATAATGCACAACGTGCCCCCGCCCCTTTTTTTTTCTTTTTCTACAAGCGCACACACATGAGTGAGTTTCTGCGAGAGTGTGTGTGTGTGTATGTACACCTGTGTGTGTGTGTTTGTGTGAGTGTGTGTGTTTATGTGTGTACCTCTGTGAGTGTGTGCGTGTGTGTGCGTGTGTGCGTGTGTGTTAAAGAGAGAGAGAGAGAGAGAGAGAGAGAGAGAGAGAGAGAGAGAGAGAGAGTAAAGTTTGATTTAAGTTCAGAATAACACATCGACTCCATGAAGACAGTGAACGGGGGGAAAAAACCAAACGACGGAATTAAGCATCAGAAAGACGTAGCTACCGGACTCGTAATCCTGAGATTGCGGGTTCGGGGGTTCGAGCCTCAGCTCGGTCCGACGTTGTGTCCTTGGGAAAGGCACTTTACACGAACTTCCCACTTGGCTCGGTTCTATCGTAGACGGACGTTAAACTAGGAGGTCCCGCCTCTTAAATAACCTGATAGTGTTGATAGGGGCGTTAAACCCATACCATTTCATTTTTCAGAGACGTAGGCTACCCGACCACCAAAGACAGTGAGAGAGAGAAAGAAGAAGGGAGAGACAGAGAAAGACACTGAGAAAGACACAGAGAGACAGA
>NW_004797957.1:5828-7198 GCF_000002075.1 Aplysia californica
ATATATATATATGTAAAAATTCGCGTGTGAGATCTTCTGCAGGGTGTGTGCATACCTGACTGGGCACAAGGCAGAAGTCACTAAAAGCGGTGAAAGTTGGAAGAAATCAGTCAAAGTATCAAAGTTATCAAACAAGGGACTTTAAAAAGTGGCACTATGTTATAACACGTTACTCATAGTCAAGCGTATCTCATGAGATAGAATTAAATTACTTTATTGCTTCCAGCTGGGGAGGAAATTGTCAGTGTTAATTGTCAAGATGGATAGTATAGTTTTTAATAACTACCAACTTCCTGAGGGACATTAAAATTAATCATCAATAACTAACTGGCTTGAAAGGCCATCGGCCTTTATGGGAAATTATAGAAAGAAATTAAATTATTTTTAAAAATTCTAATGTTATTTAGGAAAGTTGTTTTAGATTGAAAATACATTTGCAATGAATTTTAAACATTTTAATATTTTAAGATCAAACAACTGACCCGAGCCCCAGCCGTACAGTGAATTGTTGCGAATAGAACTAGCTTGTGTTTCGCGCGCTCATATAACCTTATGCAGTTGTGAGCGCCGTAAAACCCCGTACCTATCTAAAACTAACTGGCTCTACTCGCACGCCTGATTGAAATTACTAACGGGACGTAGCTTGTTTGCTCACGCCTACTTTAGCCTAGATCAACAACCGTAAGGACTTTCATTGTGACTGAACACAAAAAAAGGAAAGAGAAAAAAAAACAGGGGAAAAAACAACCCAACAACATAATATACCTGCAGATCGTCTTACTTGTAAAAGGCGTTCATATGACCATAATATGCAGTTGCGAGCGCCGTAAAATATGTACTAAAATTTTTTTTAAAACTTACTTACTTGTAAAAACACTTTATTATTGTTGTGCGTAACCTTCTCCCTGAGGAATGACGAATGCTCTCGTCGCCTCTCGAGTATCGCAGTTCAGGCATTTAGAAAACGCCCAAAATAGGGGGATTTTACACCGGAGAAAGTGACGCGGAAAGCGGGAATTCGGGCTGTGTGGAGAGAGGGATGGGAAGGGGGGGGGGGGGGGACGCAGAGGTCAGTGAGTGGATTTATGGATAGAAGTACGGATGGATATTAGTTTTGGTAGTAGATGGTTACAGCTAGGCCTTGGTTAGAAGTTTTTGGGTGTCTTGAGTTAGTTTTACTTACCTACGGGTGTGCTAGAGATGTTGTTCCTTTTGGGCGCGTTCTTGGGTCTCATTTTCTTGTTTTCAATGAGTGAATGAGGGAGGTAAATACTCACCCTTCTTCTTCTTCTTCTTCTTCTTCTTCTTCTTCTTCTTCTTCTTCTTCTTCTTCTTCTTCTTCTTCTCCTTCTCCTTCTCCTTCTCCTTCT
>NW_004797957.1:9668-10876 GCF_000002075.1 Aplysia californica
GGAGCCATTGTGGTCGTGGTCGAAGGTGTTAAAGTGGTTGAGTGTGTGGAAGAGACAGAGAAACATTAAAGGGAAGAGTATGAGAGAGGAGAGAGAGAGTAAGGGGGGGGAGATGAATCGATAGATAGATAGATAGATAGATAGATAGATAGATAGATAGATAGATAGATAGATAGATAGATAGATAGATAGATAGATAGGTGGTTAGATAGATAGATAGATAGATAGATAGATAGATAGATAGATAGATAGATAGATGGATAAATAGCCACAGACACACAGAAAGACAGACAGACAGACAGGTACAGACAAACAGAGATAGAGAGAGAGAACAAGATAGAAAAAGAGAGAGCAAGAGAGAAAGAGAAAGAGAAAGAGATAGACAGACAGACAGACAGACAGACAGACAGACAGACAGACAGACAGACAAACAGTCATACAGAGATAGAGAGAGAAAAAGAGAAAGATAGTGAGAGAGAGCAGACAAAGAGACAGAGACAGAGACAGATACCGAGACAGAGAAAGCTAAAACGTTGCGACATAAGGACGGACATGGAGACAGGTACAGTCAGACAGAGACAGAATCAGAGACAAAGACATAGACAGAGACAGACAGACAGACAAAGACAGAGACAGACAGACAGACAGAGACAATCAGACAGACAGAGACAGAGACAGAGAAAGCTAAAACGAGAGGGAGACACAGTGAGAGAGAGAAAGGGGGAGAGAGAGAGAGAGAGAGAGAGAGAGAGAGAGAGAGAGAGAGAGAGAGAGAGAGAGAGAGAGGAGAGGGGGGGGTGGTGAGAGGGAAAGAAAGAGACACGAAGAGACAGAGAGAAAAACAGAGGGACAGGCAGAGGAAATGACAAGACTGCAGTCTACAGTCCCACACTTGACCACAAGCCACGCCACGGAGTCGGCATACCCAACAACCAGGAATTACTGAGGTCCACCGACAAAGCTGAATATAATTATCAATAATGATATGCAGATTTTATGCAAATCGGAAAGTGTTTACAACCTGATGTTCCCATCAGTGGTTGGTGGGAGCACTTATTACGTGAGTCCTGATGGATGGTGAGTTTGTTTTGATCGCTACGGCAAGGCCATGACAATAAATTAGATTGTTGCTCTGAAGCACGGCAAAATCCGATATATTATTATATAAGCTACTGGCAGATATATGGGACACGAGAGAGAGAGAGAGA
>NW_004797957.1:14210-21363 GCF_000002075.1 Aplysia californica
GAGAGAGAGAGAGAGAGAGAGAGAGAGAGAGAGATACAGAAATAACAGAGTTTGACGAAAGAAGTAGGACCTACCGGTGGCGCCCTCCATATCCATCCACCCTCATCTCGAAGAGTGAGCAATTCGGCTGTAGCTTGTCGTGCGACTTACTTTTATTTTTCAGGCCTCTTTTACTTTACGTTGGTGGGTGGTTGGCGGGTGCTCTGGTGTGGTTTGCTTCTTCTTTCCTATCAAACATCTATCGTCCTTATCTCTCCTCCTTCTTTTTTTGTGTTTGTTTCTCTCTAGTAACACCTCTATTTTTCGGCACTTCTATGACCCTATTGTTTCTCAAGTGCCGTAAAACACTTACAAAAAACTAAAATTAAAACTACGTTACGTTGTCGAGAAGAGAAGCAAACGTCTTTATCTTGTCTTGCCTGTTGCATGGTTATATTGCTTGTGTCTGAACATGTCATTTGTCTGACTCCATCTATCCAACTTTTCCTGGGCCTGCCTCTTTTTCTGTACCTATCCGATGTCTGGTTGTATGCTCTCGCTGCTTCCCTGTTTGGTGGTAGTCTAGACAGAACTCCAAACCATTTGATTCGTTGTTTATCTATGCACTCCTGGCAGCATGTACAATTTCTATTAATACACTTTGATACTTTCAGTAAAGAGAAGCACATCAACGCAATAACGGTCATTCAGTGCTGGGAAAAAGCAAGAAAGACATAGCAAAAAAATTAGAAAGAGAAAAGGAAGCAACATGAATCCTACATCGTCAGTCTCGGTGGGAGAAAATAAATTATTACACCCCCTCTCTCTCTCCCACTCTCTCTCTCTCTCTCTCTCTCTCTCTCTCTCTCTCTCACTCTCTCTTTCAGAGTCAGTCTGTCTGTCTGTCTATCTGTCTATGTGTCTGCGTATCTGTGTGTCTGTGTGTCTTTGTGTCTGTGTGTCTGTGCGTCTGTCTGTTGGTATTCATCTCTCACCCTCTTTCTCTTCACTGTCTCTCTCTTTCACTCCCTCTCTATCTCTCTCATTCTTTACGTTCCCCTCTCTCCCTCTCGCTCTATCATTTCCTCTCTCCCATTCTCTCCCCTCCCAGTCCCTCCCCCACTCTCTCTTTTTTTTCTCTCATCATAACATATATTTACAGATAAGAACTCGATAGCTATTTTTGCGCTCACATGTTTTGAAATGATTTCAAATAAATTTATTTGAAATAACTCTTTCAGATATCATAAAAAGCCTGTGTGCACTCAGTCTTGGCATAAGGAGGCTAGAATTCAATCGTTCATCTCAGGTGTACGGTAAATTGCGAACGATGGTATTCGAAGTGTAGATCGTATTATGCAATTTTATAATGGCGATCAAATAATAGGTATATCTTTTTGATTATGTAAAAAATATAGTCTATTTTAGTTTTAATAAGAGTTTTACGACTATTGCATTACAAACAGGTGAAATAGCAACCGAAGATTAGAAGAGTTACAAGGGAGTAAACAAACACAAAAATGGACAGGACGATAGATGCTTGATAGGAAAGAGGAACAGACTACACCAGTGCACCCACCTGCCACCCGCTCGCAGTTTTATTGGTAGTGGCAATACGGTATTTTCAAGTTTTATACTGACGATTAAAAACAATGTACCACTTTATGATTTTGTAAATATCTAGTTTTTGAGTCCTCATGCTTCTCCTCTCACGTGGATAATACTACGTACTATAAAAATTAGGTCATGTTATAAAAATATCATATTGATGCTTTAATTAGTTTAGTATTCATAGTACCGATGATAAAAATGAGAAAATTGACATAATGTTTTTCCCGAGCACGTAGCGGACCTTTTCCATTCTTTGTATAAAAAAGGCAAGTTTAGGTCTGTGCCTCATGATAGTAAAGAAAGACACAGAAGAACACCCAAACGATCCGGAGGATAATAATGTAATGAAGACAAAGAAGTTAGGCCTGTAAGTGGCAACCTTATATCTACTACCCATACAAAATGACGGAAAAAACACAAACATAGAAATACGCACACACAGATAGGTACACACAGACGCAGACACAAATGTGCACACTTGCTTTCTCTCTCTCTCTCTCTCTCTCTCTCTCTCTCTCTCTCTCTCTCTCTCTTTCTCTCTCTCTCTCTATCTCTCTCTCTCTCTCTCTCGCCCTCTCTCTCTCTCAAATACACAAACACACACACACACACACACGCACACACACACTCTCCCTCTCCCTCTCTTTCTCTCTCTCTGTGTCTCTCTCCCCCTCCTCTCTCTCTCTCTCTCTCACTCTCTCTCTCTCTCTCTCTCTCTCTCTCTCTCTCTCTCTCTCTCTCTCTCTCTCTCTCTCTCTCTCTCTCTCTGTCTGACTCTGTCTCTGTCTCTTTCTCCGCCTCTATCTGTCTCTGTGTCTTTCTCTCTACGTATCCGAAAACTGGTCGATGGTGAAGAAAGAATCAGTTGGGGACTGCCTGCACTCGGAGGGGTGCCTGGATAAGGCGATGTTTCGGTTGCTAGGAAGTCCATGCTGGTGTCCTTATCTGTGTCCGTGTATGTGAGGACAATAGGAGGTGAATGGACGTGTCATCCTCTGGTATCACTGACGTAATGTTTTCCTTTGACGTAGGTTCAGGATTTACGAGAAGAGCGTGACATTGTAAGTTGCTGTTTAGTTTCAGTAACAGTGTTACGGCACTTGCAAAACATTGGTAATGTACATGGCGAAGATCAGAGAGGTGTTACTAGGAACTATCAACCAACATTCACCCTATCCCACCAAAACAGCAGAAATTAGACACGGAAACAACTCATCAGATCAATCTTCATACCAACTCTCTGCTACTAGAACCAAACCTGTACTTTTCACATTCGTATCATCTTGTGTAGTTGCGAGCGCTGCAACAATTTAATCAAATCAAACCAAACCAAACCTGGATCCTCACAAAAGCACAACGCTGTAAAAAAGCAGCATGCGGAAGAAATGTCTTTAAAAAGTTGTTTGTTTTAGTAGAGGTTCTACGTCGCTCGCAACTGCATAAGTTCATATGAGCGTCAAAGGGAGGATGCCAACAGAGAAGTCCTTACTGGGAATTAGGCTTACTCTCCTCACCTCTCTAGCTTCATTCAATACCACAAAGTCTGCTTCCACTATCAAGGCACCCCGGAAAGAGCGGGTCACAAGAGTGTTACAAACACACAAAAGAAGAAAGAGAAAATGACGATAGTAAGGATTAGGAAAGAAAAAGCAGCAGTTCCCTGTTGTAGTTCAAGCACAGTTAGGAGCATAGCATTGCTGGATCAGCCCATTTACAATTCTACTGTGCATTAGAACGAGAAATATCCCCCCTTTGGGAATGGCCTAAAGACACTTCAGTCAGTGGCACCGCCCCGGGGTGTAGGAAGTCCATGCTGGTATCCTTATCTGTGTCCGGTTATAGGAGGTGAATGGACGTGTCATCCTCTGGTATCACTGACGTAATGTTTTCCTATGATGTTGGTTCAGGATTTACGAGAAGAGCGTGACATTGTTGGTGTTTAGTTTCTGTAACAGTGTTACGGCACTTGCAACTCAAATAGGTCATTTACATGGCGAAGATTAGAGAGGTGTTACTAGGAAGTACCAACTAACATTCATCCTATCCCATCAAATCAGCCCAAAGGAAACATACAAATAACTCATCAGATCAATATTCATACCAACTCTCCGCTTCCAGAACCGAACATGGACTTTTCACATACGTCTCATCTTATGTAGTTTCGAGGGCCGCAAAACTCTTATCAAACCAAACCATACCAAACATGGACCCTCACAAAAGCGCAACGAAGTAAAATAGCAGCATGCGAAAGAAATGTCTTTAAAAAGTTGTTTGTTTGTTTTAGTACAGGTTTTACGGCACTCGCAACTGCATCAGGTCCAACAGAAGAAAAATGACGACAGTAATGATTAGGAAAGAAAAAGCAGCAGTTCCCTGTTGCAGTTACGGCACAGTTATGAGCATGAATTGCTGAATTAGCCCATTTACAATTCTAATGTGCGTTAGTACTCGTTAATATCACCCCTTTGGGAATGGTCTAAAGACACTTGAGTATTTAAAGGGTTAAACCTCGCGAGACGTGACAGACATAGTAACAGAGACATAAGACGAAAAGTGGGCGTCCAATCGAGAGACAGCAAATGAGATGGTTTGGACACGTTTTGACAATGGGGACACGACAGCCAACCTCAAAGGCCTACAACATGCAATTTGATGGCTCCACGACAAGAGGAAAGCCAAGAGAAAGAAGGACTGATGGAGTAAAGGTTAAAACTAGAGAGTAACATGCAAAAAAAGAAGGAAGAAAGGTAGGGAGGATACATCTTTGATATGAAAAAAAGAAGCAGACCGCATCTGAGCACACGTTCCCCCCTCCCCTCTCTTTTTCTAAAGTTTTTGCATATCATGACGCGCACAACCATGAGTGCTGTTTGCTGTTCTTGTGAGACGTAACTGCAACCCTCCGCTCCCCCTCACACACACCTGTCCCCATGACCTCAGGTATTGCACAAATGGATTTAAGCAGTTCAATATAGGAAAGGGGGAAGATGGTGGATTTGGGGGTGGGGGGGGGGGGGGGGGGTGGCTATATTTTATCTTTTTTTCAAAAGATCTCATTAGAAGGTTGTCATTGCAGTTAGTGTATATTATTATTATTACTATCATTATTATTTTTATTTATTATTACTACTATTATTTTTATCATTATTATTGTTATTATCATTTTTATTATTATTATTATTATTATTATTATTATTATTATTATTATTATTATTATTATTATTATTAGTAGTAGTAGTAGTAGTAGTAGTAGTAGTAGTAGTAGTAGTAGTAGTAGTAGTAGTAGTAGTAGTAGTAGTAGTAGTAGTAGTGGTAGTAGTAATAGTAGTAGTAGTAGTAGCAGTATATATGTGTATATAGATAAGATAGATAGATAGATAGATAGATAGAAAGATAGATAGATAGATAGATATATAGATAGATAGATATATAGATAGATAGATAGATAGATAGATAGATAGATAGATAGATAGATAGATAGATATATAGATTGATAGATAGATAGATAGATAGATAGATAGATAGATAGATAAAAACACAGTGACATAGGGACACAGATAGGTGGGCAAAGAAGGAGACATTGCTTTTAGTACGCAAACTGTCTGATAAAAAGACCTTGTATATTCAATCTAGCGTCTCCACCACTTATTCTCCCCCATCACCCTCATCCCCATCCCAAACCCAAACTAAAACAAAACAAGAACAGCTAACAACAAAAGAAAAGAAAAGGAAAGAAAAACCCATGCAAGATCACGGTACAAACGTTTAGACGAAAGGCTACAACGAACAGCCAAGACAAGTGTATAGGGATGAAGGCAGACGCAGAAGAACACATTATAAAAACAAAAAACAAAAAACAAACAAAAAACAAACCAAAAAAACCTCTCGCATCCAGCCCCAAAACAAAACTACTCCAGTCGGAAGCTGGCTCTTGGGCTGATAACATAAATAATTCAGCCAGGCAGCCGCGCCAAACCCCACACCTGGGCGCTGACCAGGGCTGTCCCCATCTTCTGCTCCCCATTCCCATGAGCCTCTCGTGAGGAAAGTGACGTCACAATCCCCAGCTCTTCCTTATATAATTGCTCCGTTTCCCTGGGATGACCAAAACTTGATTGTATCATGTGCAGTGAAACTTTTGAATTATTCAGCTCCATTCAAGACAAAGAGTCCAACATACGAGGGTCTCAATTACCCAACGCAGAGAAAAGTGACGCCGGACTAGGTAATGGAAGCTGCTGGAATTGCGGGGAATAGTGTCTAATCTAATATTCAGATGCTTGCTGGACTATCGGGAAGTAATCTGGCATTAAGAAGAAACGTCTGGGTTATTTTAGGGCTGAGAAACCACACTCGATAAAACAGTAGTTCTACACAGTTGTTTTTTTTTTGTTGTTGTTGTTGTTGTTGGTTTTTTTTTTGTTTTTTTTTGGTTACGATACAGGATACCCGTAAGTCTAAATTTGGCGACACCTATTTTTATTCCTGTCTGTTCGGAGAGGTTGGTAGGTGTGAAAACTGTGACATCGTTTGTTTCCAAGTCGAGTCATATTATGATGTATCAACGTAATATTGTATCGATTCTTCTAACACATCTGATACAGTAAAAAGATTGTGTTTTACTGTCGATTTAAAGGTAATATTATGTAAATAATGCTGTAACATTATACTTGTTTTGAACTAAAAGCAGCTGGTTCAAATGTAATACAAGAAGATTGCGTTTCTTTGTCTAGTCAAAAGAGTATATAAATAAAAAATGGACACATTATTTTCTTCCGCTCCTAACACAACAGATTCAAGTAGTATGATAATTTGCGAGGCAGCGTGGTGGAATCAGGCTCTCGTCAAAATAATCAAAGTGAAGAAACTTGCATTTTTCCGTAGGTTTGTAAATTGTTATCAAATTTTTATTTTTTGGCCCAACATCTTTCATGCCCATTAAAGAACTCACTAATGAGTGGATTTTTCTGATAAACGTTAATTACAGGCACAAGAAATGTAAATGTTCAGTTACCATGGACTCTTAAACTAAGGAAATAACTAATCTTTGGCGGCCATTTTCTCACTAATTCTACTTCTGAAAACAGGTGACCCCCACCTCCTTCTTTCGCAACTATCTTGACTTGTATTCAAGATAAATGTACCTTTTTTCATCCAAATAAAGACAAGAGAACAAGCTTTAAGGTGATACCAATAACTCTACATGCCCAAAAATTGACGAGAGCCTGATTCCATCAAGCTGCCTCACATTTAACAATACTAATTTCGTTCTTACAAAGCTCCATTTAGGTGTAATGCAGAAACATTGCTTCTTTCATTATTGAAATTAAACAAATAGCTGCTTTAAACGGTTTTTTAAATATTTAGTAACATTATTTGTTTTAATTTTTCATAACATAATTGTTTCAAATTTATAAAGTCAGAAACTCAGATATTATAAGCAGCTGTATTTAATTTTGTGAAACTACATGATTTTTTTAACGTAAACATGCATACACGTTGACAAAAAATTTACTCAAATACGCATGGGCACACACAAATACATAGACACACACACACACAC
>NW_004797957.1:23894-25003 GCF_000002075.1 Aplysia californica
GGGGGGGGAGGAGAGAGGGAAGAGAAAGGGGAGAAACGGAGAAAGAGAAAGCTGAGGGAGAGGGGAAGAGCCAAATATGCCTCAGGGACTTGAATTGGTGCATCTCTACAAAAGGACAGCCAATATTAGTCATGGCATGGCAAAACACTAAAACAGGAAGACGGATAACACTAAGCATAGGGAAGAAGTAGGCCCCTGGCACCCTCCAACCACCCTTTGGGCTAGGACTCGAGTTTCCTGCCTGTCTCTTAATATGTACATTATTGGAATGCAGTACCAAATTATATAATTGCGAAATTATGTGTTACAACGTGTGAATGTGCGAACCAAAGACCTTTCAAATCAATAAAAAATCTGGAAAAGGGTATACAATATTATGTGTAAATTGTGCCCTCTCGACTCGGGTTTGAGGATCTTGTGTCAGAATCTTTGGAAGCTCAATAGGACTCGAAAAGAATACTCGGGGCAAATGATCAGGTAGTAGAATGCTGCATTTTTAAAGATCATAATCTGCCAACTGGCTTCCCACAAATCGCTTACAAATACCCCTACATACTTGCCACTATACAGTCTTCCCACTTAGCTCCTCTCGACACTTGTCTTGGCCCGATAGAATAGGCTGACACATAACAATGTCACCTTAGCAGAGACTGTGTCCACCATTTCGGAACTTCACGGTGACCTTAAAGATGGTTCCAGAAGGGAACAGGATAGAGGGTGCCCATGTCCCTCGTGACTCATTGTAGCAGAGGAAGATAGGATTAACGCTAACATTACTTAAGTACAATCCCACATCATTACTCATAACCACCATTATATCTAAAATCATCACCACTCTCTGATTAACGACTTACATCTATAATCCTGGAATCTCAACCTGCTATTACAGTAACTTGTTATACTAAGTATGCTCGTAACACTCTATTGAACACTATCATACGCATTTTTCCCCTACTAATCAGATGGCGTCAATCTCACGTAAATGGGCAAGGGATAACAATTTCTTTTTTAAAATCTCGAAATCTGAAATCTGAAATATCTCTCTTTTTCTTTCTCTTTCTCTCTCTCTCTCTCTCTCTCTCTCTCTCTCTCTCTCTCTCTCTCTCTCT
>NW_004797957.1:25548-26984 GCF_000002075.1 Aplysia californica
CCCGTTTGCCGAAGTGGGTGCACCCATTAGTTGAAGTGATGCTACCCGCTTGTCGAAGTGGTTGGTTCTAACCCGTTTGCCGAAGTGGGTGCACCCATTAGTTGAAGTGATGCTACCCGCTTGTCGAAGTGGTTGGTTCTAACCCGTTTGCCGAAGTGGGTGCACCCATTAGTTGAAGTGATGCTACCCACTTGTTGAAGTGGTTGGTTCTAACCCGTTTGCCGAAGTGGGTGCACCCATTTGTTGAAATGATGCTACCCGCTTGTCGAAGTGGTTGGTTCTAACCCATTTGCCGAAGCGGTTCATATCATATTATTTGCCAAAGAGGTGCACTAAGATAGTATCCGGATTTTGCTAAAGCGACTCATTGCCCAGCCCTAGCGCGTGCCACTAATAGTTCCTCCAACCCCTCTTCTTTTCCTCTGTTGTCTCTGTCTGTCCTTCCTGCTTTTCCTCCCCCACTTAGAGAGCGTTAGACTGACTGAGACATGGTGCTGCTCTATTCCAAGGCTCCGGACACACTGTTAGACTGACTGAGACATGGTGCTGCTCTATTATGTATGTGCGTGTTTGTCTGTGGGTATGTGTGTGTGTGTGTATGTGTGTGTGTGTGTGTGCGTGTATGTGTGTGTGTGCGTGTGTGAGTGTGTGTGTGTGTATGTTTGTGTGTGTCTGTGTGTATATATGTGTGTGTGTCTGTGTGTCTGTGTGTCTGTGTGTTTGTGTATGCGTGCACGAGTCGGGGAGGGGTGATTATAGATTTGTTCCATAAATATTCAACTTGTGTAGACTGATTTAAAGTTGTAGTAGATTTTTGTGTGTTTAGTATGGGGTTTTACGGCGCTCGCAACTCCATAAGATCATAATAAATGAGCACAGTAGTAGATTGAACTTTTAAAAATATATATGTGTCAGGACGTGGTGGAATTAGGAACTCGTCAAGTTTTGGGAATATTATGGAGTAAATGTTATTCTCTTAAAGCATGTTGATTTGCCCGGCTTCAGGTGAAAAAAGTAACCTATCTTCAATAGAAGTCGAGATATTTGCAATTGAAGGGGGTGGGGGTCGCCTTGTTTCCGAGGAAAAATGAGTGAGAAAATGTCCGCCAAATTTTAGTGACTTCTAAAGCCTTAGAGTCCTTGGAAACTGTAAATTTACATTTTAAGCAACGTTTTTCCAGTAAAATCCACACAGTAATGTATTTTTAATGGACATAAAAGATGTTGAGCCAAAAGATAGAAATTCTCGAAAAATTGCGTGCAGGGGGAAAAAAATGCCGTTTTCTTCGATTTCATTATTTTGACGGGCGTCTGATTTCACCACGCTGTCTCACATATACGGTTTTAGAAAATATGATTGGGTAGAGGGACATACACACAAACATACACACACACACACACACACACACACACACACACACACACACACACACACA
>NW_004797957.1:35415-37045 GCF_000002075.1 Aplysia californica
CCCCCTCTTTCTCTTCCTCCTCCTCCCCCCTCTCTCTTTCTCTCTCTCTCACTCTCTCTCACTCTCTCTCTCTCTAATTTATCTACCCCTCTCTCGCGAATACTGAGTCATCAGTGTTCCAGTGTAGCTTTATCCCCTTAGTACAGGGGCTAAGGAGACGTAATCCCACACGCAATAGAGAGTTTCATCATGTTAATAAAGACCAATAATTGTTGGTCGTTACATGTAAATGGTTCTACGGGATTTGTTTATGCATACTGGCTCGCGGGTGAGTCCAGACTAGAAGGAACAGACAGACAAACAAACAGACGAACAGATAGACAGACAGACTGACGCGACTGTAATCTGACATGGACCAATTCAAATGACTAACAAATCAGAGCCAATGCCGTCTTGTGTGGAGATGGGCAACTGTTCAGAATACAGTCTGATGTGCCGGCGGTAGCTCAGAGAGTAATACATAATGTGTAATTCTGCAGGACGACGATAAGGATAAACCATAGACTTGTACTGCTAGACAGTGGTTGGCGGGTGTTCTGGTGTGATTTGCTTCTTCTTTTCTTTAAAAAATCTATCGTCCTTATCTGCCCTCCTTCTTTTTATGTTTGTTACTCTCTTGTAACACCTCTAATCTTCTGGCGCTCATATAACCTTATGCAGTTGCGAGGGCCGTAAAACCTCTACTAAAACAAACAAGACAACGCACTGTCATGGCCGCCGCCGAAGCTCTTCGCTCTCTATAAACATTTTGCTGCGAAAAGTGCGCACCATTTAAATTAAGTAACAGCTTAACGGCACTTGCAATACAACAAGGTCATATAAGTGTCGAAGATTAGCGTTGTTTCTAGAGAGTAACGTGCAAAGGAAGGAGAGAAGGCGGAAAGATTAAGAAGATAGATGTTTGATAGAAAGAAGGAAATAAACACAAAAGCTCATCCACCAACCACCCAATTACGCGTCATGACGGCTACATCAAAGATAGTTCATAACAAAATAGTTCACTCGGCCAAAAAAGTGTCCGCGGAAGTCTGTGCATTGCTTCAGATGGCGCTGTAATCTTTGTTTTGAAGCTCTCCTTCATTTCTCAAGATGAAGAATAGGAACAGCTCAGTTTGTTGGTTTCGTTTGTATTGTTTTCCACACCACGCAAGGTAACTCTTTTCGCAAAGTCGGCATTTTTTTCGAAGATCGCCACCGGATTTTGAGGACACTAATTTGATTGACTCAAAGAGAGGAGTGAACTATCTTGTTAAGTACGATCTTTTACTACGTGAGGAGCAAAAAACCAGTCTCGTCCATATAATCGAGTCTTTACTTATTTTACTTATAGTATTTCAATACATGAACAGTTCTTCAGAACAAAAAATTCTCGGCGAAAAGGTGCGTGTGAGAAAAGGACTAGGGTCGTAACTTTGGTGTGAATTAGTGGAGGCCGAAAAATGTCGTACTGAGCGCCTCAAACTGACTCGCAGGCTGGAGTTTGGCATTTCTGGCCTTAATCACCGAGTAACTAGACAGCTTCGGCTCTGCCTGTCGAGGCCAACTTGGGCTGAGTGAAATATCGTCCAGACTAAAGAGAGAGAGAGAGTCAGAGAGAGAGAGAGAGAGAGAGAGAGAGAGAGAGAGACAG
>NW_004797957.1:41828-44176 GCF_000002075.1 Aplysia californica
TTATTATTATTCGGCAACGTGGGAATCGAACTCGGGTCCTCTGTGATCATAAAGGTAAAAGTCTATCTGAGCAGCCTCCACACACAACCGTTTCTAGTTAATATCTCTCACTCGGACGTTGTCAAAGCTAACCATTATGTTTATAGGAGGCAGCGTGGTGAAATCAGGCGCTTGTAAAAAATAAAGTAATTGAAGAAGAAATATGCATTTTCCCTCTAGTTTGGCAATTTTTATCGGGGGAGGAGGGGAGCTCAACACATTTCATGTCCATGGAAGAACCCTTTTCAGGTTGGATTTTTACTGAAATTGTTGATTATAGACAGGCACACAAAAATGTAAATTGTTAGTTTCTACGGACTCTCAGGCCATGTAAATAACCAATTTTGGCGGCCATTCTCTCGCTAATTGTACCACTGGAACCAAGCGACCCCACCCACCCCCTTCAATCGCAGATAATTATCTCGATTTCTATTCAAAATAAATGGGTATTTTGTTTATCGACAGCAAGGCAAATATGCACGCGTCAAAGCGATACCAATAACTCCATATGCCCAGAAATTGACGAGCACCTGATTCCACCGGGTCGTGACACTTATGCTTATGTCTTTTAGGGGGGGGGGGGGGCTACACCCCCAAAGTCAAAATTTAGCTCTTAATTATGGAATTTGAGTTGTAGGCATCTTTAGCTTCCTCAGCCTCTCCTACAATTATTTCATCACATAAGAACTCCCAAAACCCGTATTTTTTTCCATACCGGGCATGTTTGTCACCGCCATTTCCTCATAAAGTCAGTAATTTTTGTTCTTTATCGGCCGTTTTATCAAAACGCGACTTTTCTCTATACTTTTTTGAATAACTCCACCATTTTTCATAAAATTTTCACAGAATGAAGAGAAGATAATATAATACTAGTAATTTGTCCGTCGAATTTTTGATATATGGAATAGATTTTTGTTGATGGTGTCTGGAGTGTGGATTTTTACGGACTTTTTTAAAAACTCGAATGCTACCTCAGGAAAAAATTCATTAAACATTTTCTAATTCGTTTAGGAAAAAAACCAACACACAAATTTTTAGATCTAATGTTTATGAACACGCATGCAAAAAACCCCATTCAATTTCCATAAGCGATAAGTGCGGTATTCATTATGTTAGACATGTCAACAAAATCCAATATGTCCGCCGTATCCATGGAAACGAAACTTTTTCTCAAATTTGATTGCGGATTTAAAGACTCCTTAGTATGCTTATTATATATGTAAAATTTAGTAAAATTCGGTCCAGTAATAAGCGAGATAGCCTTCCGGTGTACCCCCCCCCCTTTTAACCCTATCCATACGTCTGTGGTCATTTTGTACCCCAGGGGTTGTATTCTTCACATTTTAGAATACTTCTAGTGCAAATATCTCTTTGAAACATCCAGTATTTCTCAAAAAATCATTTTGACGGACTGCTATACTAAGCGTACGGATCGGATTAATGAGTAAATCTCCTCTTTGGAAAGTGGGGGCACAGAGTTCCCCATGTCGTATGGATACGATAGTAAAACACGACGTACGGCCAATGTACAAGTAACAGCAGTCCAAAGGCGATCTTGTGACACTTTTCGAACCCTCATACATAAACCACAAGCACAAATTATCAGAACTTTTCTTCAAAATACGCAAGCCATGTTGTTGCCTACCGTTTTAGATTTTAAAATCAAGAAAACAGCATAGAAAAATATGTATGTATGCATGTGTGAATAACGAAGTTATGCTTTTTTAAAGCGCCCCAAAACAGCACTTCTTCAAGTGTCAAAGAAGGACTAGAATACGAATCCTTTAAAGGCGTAAGAGGGAAATATGTTATAAATAGTCCTTTACAACTCTTTCGCAAAAACTGCTGCAAAGGGAGACAACAGTGTTATTATCTTTTAACTACCCGTGAATCGTGACAAGGCGAGGGTCCTTTGAAATCTGGAAGTTTGTTTGTTTGTTTGTTTGTTTGTTAGTTTGTTTGCTTGCTTGTTTGGTCTGTCTTTTTTATATTACAAGCCAACTGAGCCATACACTCGAGTGACGCACAGCGCAACTTGATTGTCATAATTGCATAGGAACAGGCAGGCTATTGAAGGCCTGATTTGAGTGCGAGGCTTTCCATTTCTAACAGAGCGATTTCAGCATATAGATTCTAGATAACCACAACACATTGTGGGGGGTAAAAGTTTTACGACGGCGGCTGAGAGAGATATACATAAAAAGTACATTGTACTTGCAATAATTACACTGGTGTGTGTATGTGTGTGTTTGTGTGTGTGTGGGTGTGTATGTGTGTGTTTGTGTGTGTGTGTGTGGGGGGGGAGTGGG
>NW_004797957.1:47462-52026 GCF_000002075.1 Aplysia californica
GCACGCGTCTGTGCGTGTGTGAATGTGTGTGTGTGTGTGTGTGTGTGTATGTGTGTGTGTGTGTGTGTATGGGTGTGGGTGGGTGAGTCGGTGTATGTGTAGGCGGGCCTGTGTAGGTGTGAGAGACTCATACTACCTGTGTCTGTTCGACATAATTCCCTCTTCCAGCGCAGCAAAAATCCCCCTAAAACTACAACAGTAAAATTATATCATAAACATTGTGCCACTTAAACATTCGGTCTTAAAAATATAAAATCGTACCCAGCAAACTCTGGCGTTTCCTAAAACAACACTCACTTTCAACTACTAAGCCACGAAAACACTCGTTGTCAATTACTCGTGTTTCAAATTATGACGTAATGAATGTCAGACAAATGTGAACGTGTGAAAAATTTCGCATTTTTTAAATTACTCAGCACACCTTTTTGGCTGCTTACAAATTCTTTCGAGTCGCACGTAAGATTTTCTACAGGGACCTGCCAAACTCATGAGGTGTTGGGGGAATTCCTTAAGAATCATCGTCTCCTACAAGTGCCAGATCTAAAACAGACATCGGAGATTATGGCTGGCCACTTTTTTTTCTCCATTATATTCTTTGTTCACTGGTGATCTAAAAAAAATCTGTATTTTAACCTGAAACGTTCCGTCACTGAACCGTTTAAGTTTTTCTTTGTCATCCTCTGCCCTTTTTGCTTCCAATTTCCCACAGACAGCAACAAATTTCAACAAATTGCATGCAGACCTTTTGTTATCGCCTTTACTAATCACCAGTCCATGCTGGCTTTTTAGCGTAAACTCATTTCCACAATCATCAGCTGACACAAAAATGAACTCTCAAAAGTTTAGGTTAGATCTATAAACATTGCATACTATTATATCAATGGCTAGTTTCATTATGTTTATTGTGTTGATATTGTCAGAGGGAGTATAACGGTGGAGATGAGAAGATGGCCCAGAAACAATTAAACGATTTCTCATTCCTTCCTTTTCCACCTTTGTATCCTCGCAAAGAAATGGAAAAGAGAAAATATCCCAACAAGAAAGTATGAGACACACTGACAAAGAAAAGAAATGTCTTTGCACATGAACCTTGGAATTCTGAGAATGGGGAGCTGTAATGCTATGATTTCGGATGTGTTAAAAACTTGCTTTAAATACGGTTCTGTTTTTAAGAGGCGCAAATTATGACTTTGACGTCCGTCACGAATAAAACCTAGCCAAGTGGGTAGACAGTCGTAAATAGTTTCAAAACAACATCAGGAAAATACTTTTGAGCTCCCTTTAAATTAGAAATACCATAACAAAAAATATCCCCTCATACATTGTCAGTGATCATACCCGTTTTTGGTCCATAGCACAAGAATTTTCTCGCGAACAATCCCCATAAAACAAGATTAATAATCTACTGTATAAATAGAAGGCAAGAAAGGAGATGATTCTGTTTAGTCTATTGTTGTAATATATTATAATAAACACCCACTCTCGTACAATACAGATTTTATTTCGCGCGTCCATGCCTCTGTGTGTGTGTGCGTGCGTTTGTGTGTGTGTGTGTGTGTGTGTGTGTGTGTGTGTGTGTGTGTGTGTGTGTGCGCGTGTGTCAAATTAGGCCAAACACTTTTTAGTCATAGATCATCATATCTAAAACCATACTTACAATTGGTGGGAACTCTAACAAGTAAAAATAACATTCTACTCAAAATACGAGAAATTCTGGAAGATGATTAAAAATGTGTTTGCCGGAAACACGTTCTGAGTCAGGCACCTCAATGATAAACAGGTTGTGACCCAGCAAGAGCAGCCCCCAGATACGTTATTACCTCACGTCAGAGCAAGTTCCTTCACGGTGCCATTACTCTTGGTACTCAGATATTCGCTCTGTTTATATACGTTTGTTCGATTTAGAACTCTCGGTATTCAAATATTCGCTCGGTTTATGCGTTTGTTCGACTTATAACTCTCGGTATTCAAATATTCGCACGGTTCATGCGTTTGTTCGAATTTCTACTCTCCGTATTCAAATATTCGCCCCGCATGAAAGTTCGTCTCGGAACTTAAATATTCAGATCCCAACCCACCCTTCGCTATGTCAGTAAGTTCTTTTGATTCTGACAGTAAGAGGCTGAGTACTCAGCAGATATTCGCTCTGCTAGAAAGTTCCTTCGATTCAATATACTCGGAACACAAATATTTGGGTCCCAACCCACCCTTCGCTCTGCAAGTAAGTTTGTTCGATACTTATAATTCTGAGCGGTACTCAGATATTCGGGTCCCAGGCCATCGTTCGCAATGTAGGCAGGTTCGTGCGATTTAGAAGTTACTTTTATGGTATGGGTTTTACGGTGCTAGCAACTGTGTAAGGTCCTATGAGCGCGAAGGACACATAAAAAAAAATTCAGTTGGGTAGGAATTTTGAATAATGCCGAAGCCTACTCAGTTCGATTTTGAACCATCAGGGGATCTTTAACGTGCGCAACTTGCACACGGGACCTCCGAGATTTTTCGTCGTTATCCGAGAGGGCTTGTAGTTGGCGTAGATCTTTCCTACCAGAAGATCAGGGGTGTGGCTGAAAGACAGCAGTAAGAAGGGGTCGTGGAGTAGCAGTAGAAAGGCTCTCGAAAGAGTCAGAAGCCCAGGGATTGGGCAAAGGGGAGGGGGGGGGGGGGGGGGAGGGGATGGAGAAAGAAAGACAAGACGAAAGCAGACGACAGAACATGTTTAGAAGGTAAGAAAGGAGGTGAAGGGAGAGCATTTTTAGAGAAAGAAAATGTTCCGTCGTTGTCAGGTTTCGAACCTGGGACATTTTGAACGAGAGGAGGACACCGTGACCTGTAGACCACGACAGCCCCCATGATGTAGAGATCTGTCTGCACGTTGGGGAAATAGCCGTAAAACAGGAGTAAACTAGAAGACAGGATTGCTATGTTGTAAAAAGTTTTACACCCCCGTTTCAAGTTTGAGCAAAGGGAAGCACGTCGGCACATAGCGGTCATTAATTCAGTTCGGTTGGAAAAGTGAGCAGACAAACAAACGAAACCAACAGGGAGAAAGAGATGAAGTAAAACTTACAGGACTCCAACCACCCACATACCTCAGCCGATATAACTGGTGTGAATTAGGAGGTGAGCTGTTTCAAACCTGCCTGCAATGGTTATCACGATCAAGGTTGAGTGGTATACAACAGCACAGAAAAATGTTCAAGGTACTCAACAAAATAACCACCCCTCTGGGGAATTAAATTCATATCTTTTGGGTGCAACCGTAAAGAGACTAAACGTTTTACCACAGCACGACTGTATACCAGAGAGTATATAAAAACATCACACATTTATAAAGTTCTCAAAATGATGTGGTAGTTATGTACATGATACAGCTTAATTGGTAGCTTTTATGCACAAGAGGGCTATCCCGAAAATGCCTTTTTCTTAAAATCGAACATAAGTTTTTGGACCATTGTTCATTTTCTTTAAAAGACTAGGAGAGTTTTCTTTATAACCAAACAAATATACACACCAATGAAACCAAACTTCTCCTGTAGGTAGGGCAGTGCCCACTCTTGGTGTAGGTCAAGATTTCTGGAAACCCCCGAAATCTGGGTTAACCCTCTTCTCCTTAAAAGCGACAAATTTGTGTTTGCCTTTTGTTAGAAACATTTTTTAAACATTTCTATTTGTCCGTTAAATTAGGTATGGGGTAGAGATTACTTGCAAGGACACAAAAGACTTTCTTGGCACGTCTCTCATTTTAGCAAGAAAGCTCAAGGGAATTCAGACGTAATCGTTTCAAGAAAAGTGACGTCTTCATTTCAAGGTTTTCTATTAGGAAGGGCGCAGGGACGGTGTTTGCTTGTTATTGTAAGCACATCCAAAAACTGTGAAGTTAATATAGTAATTGGATGCAAAAGCACAGTAGAACCAAAATATACATTCCGCGGAGAGAAAATTTTCAGATTTTCAAAATTAATAAAAATAAAAAGAATCTGGTATGGTTGTTTTATTTGTTGAAAAAACCCCCAAAAAAACCTTTGTATAACGAAGGTATTTGATATGACGTAATGCATGTCACGGCATTTAAGACACCGTAGACGGATCTGTCGTACTGGGCCTTGTCACTTTGTCATTGACTCCTTCAGAAACGTCTCTTGGCATGATACATTTCAGAACCATTTCTGTCTTTGTTTAACCCTATTCGTACGTCGTGTTTTACTATCGGATCCATACGACGTGGGGAACTCTGTCTCACCACTTTCCAAAGAGGAAATTTACTCGTTAATCCGGTCCGTACGCTTTGCATAGCAGTCTGTCAAAATGATTGTTTGAGAAATACTGAAAGTCTCAAAGATATCTTCGTACTAGAAGTATACTAAAATGTAAAGAATACAGCCATGGAAGTTCAAATTGACACCACGGCGTACGGATAGGGTTACGAGGACGTGTGCACAGCATTTATTCTGATGATTGAGTTCTGATGGCTTGTCGGAAGCTTGCACAACTGCCTACGGCCGTGCGTTGGAAGGTGGGAAGCTGCAACAAGTCAAATACCCACTGTTCTCTCTCTCTCTCT
>NW_004797957.1:55724-56908 GCF_000002075.1 Aplysia californica
CCCCTTTCAATTGCAAATAGCTCGAATTCTTCTTAAAGATAGAAAGATAGATGTCTTTTTAAAGTCAAAAGCAAGGCAAATGAACAAATTTTAAGAGTATACCAATAACCCCTCATGCCCCAAAATTGACGAGCGCCTGATTCCACCACGTCGCAACACAAATGGCGAGCAGAACTAACTTGTCAGGTTCCGGAAACCGGCAGGAAGAAGGGGGTGCTCTCCCTTCGCGGAAATGGATCGGTCCCAGGCCGATTCGCGCCCTTCCTGCGCTCGTGGATGAATTCTCCAGAGGGAGAAGTTAGATTGAACGAAAGGAGGAAGAATTGGATTAAATCATAGTTTAAATGGCTCGTGCCTAAAAGTTACCGCTTAGAGAAAAGGAGTTGAAAGACCGCTTTCTTCATCGTCCTCGTCGGAATTGGTTTTTGTTCGTCGCACGCAGATACAAAGTCACGCGAGTCATTTGAATGAAAGAGAGGAGAAATGTTTGTTATGCCACGTGCCCTTGGACACGGAGACTCACGTTTGAGGGGAGAAATAGTGCAGAATGTTTTAGAGGCAAAGACTCGCTTCTCTATCTCGGAATTACAAAGTTCTATCTGCCCAATACCTAGTTTTGAGAAATTTGATGTTAATTTTGTTAAATTTCACAATTAGTCAAGCTTTTCCAATGTAATTCTTTGAATATCTTGATAACGACTACGAATATTCTTACAATTTTGATACAGCAGATAAAACACAGACTTGGTTTCTGACGACAAAGTCGTGGTAACACAAAATGGACAAACATATCAGACAGAACTTTGTAATTCTGAAGTAGTGACTCGTCTTGCTCTAGGACACACTCCTGATGCTACACAACTCTCAGTAATAGTAATAGCCACTTGGCACCTTAGTTATGTTAGGTAAATAGAAGCACATCGACACAATGACCAACAATTATGGTAAGGAACTAGTAAGGCACACAGAAACAACAAAGAAAAAGAAGTGAGGTACGAAGGACCAACAGTGGTACCCTACAGTAACACGGTTGCCATTGATTGACACAGCTAAAATCAGAGGGGTTTTCACATAGTATAGACTCTAGACTGCAAGTGTTTTACTGCCCACTCCACAATTATATGCCGGGTTATTTAGGAGGCGGGCTAGTTTGAGCATGACCTGGGCTCTGAAACGGGGGGGGG
>NW_004797957.1:59712-64126 GCF_000002075.1 Aplysia californica
GAGAGAGAGAGAGAGAGAGGGGGAGAGAGGGAGACAGAGAGAGAGAGATAGAAAGAAAGAAAGAAAGAAAGAAAGAAAGAAAGAAAGAAGAGGCGGGATGTGAGAAAAGAGTGGGGGTGGGAGAAAAAGACAAAATAATGTACAAATCAAAAGAACTATAAAACACAGTATTGACTCAGAAAACGCAAATTTAGCCAGTATTGTATTGATTGGCGTGGTTATAGAGTCTGTTTTCGCAAATGAGGGTACTTAGGAGGCAGGATTTCAATTCTAACTTCCATCTCTGATAAGACCGTGCCAAGAGAACAGGGACCTATTCCAACCAGGTTTGCTTACGCGACAAAGTAAAGAAAGTGTGTGAGTTGTCTGAGTTAAACGTCCTTATCAACACTATTGGGTTACCTAACAGGCGGGCCCCCCGAATTTAATGTCCATCTCCGATAGGACAGAGCCAAATAGGTTTAGATCTCTGAAAACTCAACAAAACGACTGAAGCTCAAAAAAGCCCACTCTGGGATTCTAAACTTGGGCCATCCGCGCCATATTCAGTATTCCACCACGATATCAACTGACCTGACGGTTAAAATAGTGAAATGGCATATCTTTGACGCCCCTATTAACCATGTTCACTTATTTAAAAGGCTGAACCCCCGAGTTTAACGTCCATCTTTGATAAAAGGACCAAGCCGAGATGGAAATGCGTGTAAAGTGCCTATCCCAAGGATATAACGACAGACCGAGCTGAGGGGTTCAAGATTGCGAGTCCAGTAGCCTTATCATGTGGGTGGTTGGCGGGTGCTCTGGTGCGGTTTGCTTCTTCTTTCCTATCAAACATCCATCGTCCTTATCTCCCCTTCTTCTTTTTTATATTTGTTACTCTCTTGTAACACCTCTAATCTTCTGGCGCTCATATGACCTTATGCAGTTGTGAGCGCCGTAAAACCTCTACTAAAACTAAACTAAAGCCTTATCACTAGACTACTGATGCCACCACCTAACGGTTAGTGCAATGTTAATTGACACAAACACAAGAAAGTAGTCTCCAGACTGTCGCGGAAGAACTGACTGGTGTTGTCCAAAGCCTAGTCCTTTTCTTCAAAGTCACGAGTTGCAGTTTTGGATTCGAGTAAACAGAAGCACACCGACACAGTAATGGTCATTTATTTAGTGCAGGAGAAAAGTAAGACCGACTGACTGAAATAACAGAGAGAAAGTAAAGAAATAGGATCCACCAGTGGCGCCCTCCAACCACCCAATTTAAATCCCCACTGCACAAAATATTGATGACGTAAAAGGGAGGACCCTGTCTAAAGTAACCACATAATCAGCATTTCAACAGCAGAATAATAATAACAATGTATATTATTTGTATAGCGCAAATCCCCGCTCAACAGCAAGCTTCGCAATCTATACTTTTACCCCAAGAGACTTGAGAGCATTCTGAAACAACCTCAAGTATCAGGGAAGCATACAGTGCAAGCAGCCATTTATAGGCGCTAAAACACTAACATACTGACAAGATCTTTGACTGTCTATGGCCGGGTACCCATTCCCACCTGGGGGAAGTGAGAAAACTTCGTGTAAAGCGCCTTTCCCAAGGATACAACGTCGGGCCCGCGGCTCGATCCCCCGAACCTGCAACCTCAAGATTACGAGTCCGGTAGCCTAACCACTAGAAAACACAGACATTCCCGAGGATTTCGCAGTTGAAAGAAAATCAAAGTCTCTGGATCTACATTTTTAGTTAGTAGGAAATTGTGACATCACCAGTTGTTTTTTTCTCTTTTTTTCTCAGTAGACTTTAATTGGAACTTTATAGTCAGTGCTTGGGGCTCCTATAGGCCCACGTTTTATCAATCAAGAGGGTGGCTGCTGTTGCTTCAAATTTGTATATCAGAGTCCACCCAGGCTAGGCGGGGCGCCACATCTTTTATGCTAACGTTCATGTTCGATTTTTAAATAAAAATCGTCTCCTCTTGAGAACCAAACTTAGGTCTTGTCAGTCCCACAGAGAAGCCACAAACGTTTTCCTACAGATGCCAGCGACTTTTGTCTGTTGTGGAAAACGTAAGTACAGTCAAAGTTGTCAAAGACAGAAACCCATTGGTTGAGGAGAAAAGTGGTTGTCCTAAAAATTGTACTGTCTAGGCAACATTTTATATTATGATATAAAATTAAAGAAAGATGGATCGAGGGGGGGGGGGGTGGGTGAGGGCAAGCAAGTGGTCGTTTGTATAGGTGATTGTTTGTCAAGGACAGCAGACTTTTGTCAACGGGCTAGCTCAAATAGGCTATCAGAACACAACTTAAAAGCAATAAAGTCATGTTTCATTATTGTATTCAAAGCGTACTTAAAAAAACAACCCATAATCAATGCTGGTACTTGACTCGCGATATTTATATCAGCAATCGATAAAGTTACTCACCTGTAAGATATCTCAGTCAGTCGTACATGATAAAGATAGCAGCATCCCACACAAACACGTGAAAAAAAGAAAAGTCTCCTCAATATTGTTTTTCCTATGACGAAGCAATTCACCCCCCCTCTCCCCCCCCCCTGAGTTCTCCAAATTATACGCATGTAATTCTTTATAGTTTTTTCTCCATAAAGAACCTGCCAATAACTGCTTACCTAAATTAATTGTGTCCAGGAAACAAATGGGAGGGGGATGGTGCGTAAAACATTAGTAGCATTAATATAATTAGTAATGTGAGCGTGGTGGAATCAGGCTCTCGTCAATTTTTGGGCATGTAGAGTTATTGGTGTCATCTTAAAGCCTGTTCACTTGTCTTTATTTGGATGAAAAAAAAAATCTATTAACCTTGAATACAAGTCGAGATATTTGCGAATGAATGAGGTGGGAGTCACCTGTTTTCAGAGATAAAATTAGTGAGAAAATGGCCGCCACAGATTAGTTATTTCCTTATCTTAAGTGTCCGTGGTAACTGAAAATTTACATTTTTGTGTGCCTCTAGTCAACGCTTTTCAGGAAAATCCACACAGAAACGACTTCTTCAATGGGCATGAAAGGTGTTGAGCCAAAAAAAAAATGGATTATAAAAATGGAAGTTTCTTCACTTTGATTATTTTGACGAGAGCCTGATTCCACTACCCAGCCTCACAATTATTAATGTCGGTGTGCCACTGAGCCAGGTCCATTTTTTATTTAATGATTCTAACTGTCATTGCATCATCTGTGCGTGGCTTGCATGTCAAGTAGATGCGCAATAAAGTCAAGACACTGATCATACTTTCTTATGCTGGGGAACAATTGTGAAGCAGCGTGGTGGAATCAGGCTCTCGTCAAAATAATCAAAGTGAAGAAACTTGCATTTATCCGCAGGTTTGTGAATTTTTATCAAATTTTTTTTTTCGCTCAATACCTTCCATGCCCATTAAAGAACTCATTTCTGTGTGGATTTTTCTAAAAAAAAACAACATTGATTAAAGTCACAAAAAATGTAATTTTCAGTTACCACGGACTCTAAAGCTAAGGAAGTAAGTAATCTTTGGCGGCCATTTTCTCGTTAATTTTACCTCTGAAAACAAGTGACCCCCACCTCCTTCTTTAGCAAATATCTTGACTTGTATTCAAGATAAATAGATATATTTTCATCCAAATAAAGACAAGTGAACAAGCTTTAAAATGATACCAACAACTCGACATGCCCCAATATTGACGATAGCCTGATTCCACCACGCTGCCTCACAATTGAATAATGGGCCGAGCTGCTGCACTAAGCATTGTTTTGGAGAAGCCACCGCGGCAATTTCCACACTATTTTTCTTTACAACGCTTTGCTGATAAAAATATGTTTTAATGTCAATGTTGTCGTATGCTACAGATTAAAATGTTTAAGTTGACGACACTTTTTGCACAAATATAAGCCTACTTGAGTTCCAAATAAGTGTGCCATGTCTGTAATTATTTTACGTCGCCATGAGCGAAATGAAGCAAAGTTAGTTCCAGTGGAGAATAAAGTGAATGTGTGTGTGTGTGTGTGTGTGTGTGTGTGTGTGTGTGTGTACTTGTGTGTTTGTGTGTTTGTTTGTATGTGTGTGAGTGTATCTTTGTGTGTGTGTATGTGTTTGTGTGTTTGTTTGTAGGTGTGTGTGTGTGTGTGTGTGTGTGTGTGTATGTGTTTGTGTGTTTGTTTGTATGTGTGTGTGCTGCATGTGTATTTGTGGTTCTCTTTGTGGGTTTGGGGAGGGGGTGGATAAGTGTGTGGTGTGTGTGTATCTTTGTGTGTGTGTGTGTGTGTGTTTGTCTATACTGTATGTGTGTCTGTATTGGTATTTGAGTGTATTGGTGTTTGTATTTTGTGTGTGCGAGTGTGTGTGCGAGTGTGTGTGTGTGTGTGAGTGTGTGTGTGTGTGTGTGTGTGTGTGTGTGTGTGTGTGTGTGTGTGTGTG
>NW_004797957.1:64503-65837 GCF_000002075.1 Aplysia californica
GACAGACAGACAGACAGACAGACAGACAGACAGACAGACAGACAGACAGACAGACCGAGAAAGAGACAGGCAGAGAGACAGAAGCAGTCAGACAGGCAAGTAGACAGATAGACACACGCACACCTACACCCCCCTCCCCACACACACATACTGAAAGTCAGAGTGGGAGACAGACAGACAGACATACACACAGACAGACAGACAGACAGACAGTTATATACGTATAAGTGGGAGTGGGACAAATAAACAGCAGACAGAAAAATGTACAAACTTCAAAAATATAAAACAATACTAACTCCCATCAAGCACCCCTTCAGCCAACATCGTATTGATCGATAAAATGGTTTTACTGTCTCTGTGCGCAAATGAAGGCACTTTAGACTTTAGGGGCAGGACTTCAAATTTGACCTTCTTCTCCGACAGGACCGAGTCCAAGAGAACGAGGAGCCATTAAAGCTTCTTCTCTTTCGGTACCAGCAGAGAATGCAGGAGCGGATGCATAGACAACAAATGGAGTTTTGTTGCCCAATATTATGTCACAACGCGGTGGAATCAGGCGCTCGTCCGTTTTTTTGGGGCATAGTTATTGGTGTCATCTTAAAGGTTGTCAATTTAATTGCTTTCAATGAAAAAAAAATCCATTTATCTTGAATAGAAGTCGAGATATTTGCGATTGGAGGATTTGGGGTCGCCTGGTTTCAGAAGTAAAATTAGAGAGAAAATGGCAGCCAAAGTTTGGTGACTTCCATAGCTTACGAGTCCTTGAAAACTGCAAATTTACAACACAATTTGCCTTTAATCAACATTTTTCCATAAAACCCTCACATAAAAGTGATTTGAATGCACATACAAGGTGTTGAGCCAAAGGAAGAAAAAAAATTTAAAAAATTCCAGAAATTTCTTTAATTTGACGAGCGCCTGATTTCACCAGGATGCCTCATGTAATTTATGTCTAATGTGTAGCTTGCGCATGTACTTCAAGCACAAGAACAAACGTGGTTAATGCAAACTTTTATTTGTTACAAAAAATACATGTATACCTAGGGAGCTTTCCTTAAAAAAAAAGACTTATTGTTAAAATTTTACCAGAACGTTGGTTTTTATTTTTTATAAAATTTGCTGGTAGCGCATAATAATAACATTCATTTTGGGCGAGTTCATTTAGTTTCGATTTGTGTAACGGAATATTTGTTCCAATTGAGATAATCAGATTGCTATTTTAGTATTGGAGTGCAATAAGTTGTCGGAGTCTTTGGTGTAATGGCTGACCCCTGATAGCGAAAATGATTTAAATTGAGTCGATGTGTGTGTGTGTATGTGTGTGTGTATATATA
>NW_004797957.1:65999-67253 GCF_000002075.1 Aplysia californica
TGAGTGTGTGTATGGGTGTGTGTTTGTTTGCATGTAAGTATGTATGTGTATATGTGTGTACACGCACGCATGTATGTGTGTTTGTGTGTGTATGCGTGTGTGTGTGTGTGTGTGTGTGTGTGTATAAGTGTGTGTGTATGTGTGTGTGTTTTCTTTGTGAGTGTGTAAGCGTGTGTGTACGTGCGTCCCCCGCAAAAAAAAATGTTTTAAAAATGTGGAAGAGGAACACTCAATAAAGAAGCCCTTCGAAAGGACACGTTGACTGGAATCTTAGGGCGGAGGTACATTGAACGGCCATTAATGCCGCTTTAGAAAGCACACGAAAAGGCAACACCGCAGTTTTGCACACTCGGAAGGAAATGAACCCACGCGAGAGTAATCGGAATCACAAACTTTTCGAGCTTGCGAAAATCCAAACCAGAAATTCAGCAAGAAACAGACCCTCTTCCAGATTTCTAATTACTTGTCCATTTGCTTGGGCGGTCGGGAAAAAAGTGTGCAATAATTAGAATCGTGCACGCTAAAGCAATTGGATATCTGCTTCACGATTTTGACACGTATTCTTCAGGAGAAAGATTGAGCAAGTGCGAAAATGTGTGCTGATGTTTTTGATTATTGTTGCAAGTGTGAATTTCATGCCCTCATAGCCACAATCTGTATCATGTAAGATGGAGGCTGTTTCGAGTATGTTTGGCAAATCTAGCAACCCTAGTCAATAAATTATTTAGAATAGTGGGTTGTTGGAGGGCGCCATGTTGTGATTTGTTCCTTCTTTCCTTTGTTATAGACTTACCACCCTTATCTGTTCTTCAACTTATCTTTGTATGTTAATCTCTGATAAGACACATTTCTAATCTTCGGCACTTATGAAACCAATTTGTACTGCTTGTACCGTAAAACCCTTACCAAAAAAACAACAACCAACAAACAAAACACAATCTGAAATTTTTCTATCGAAAGACCGTAGTTCTCAAACTTCCTTGTATAAAATTTGAAATCTCATGTCTTGGATTTTTGTCTGATAGCCAGTATTTCTCTATATATTTTGAAGGCACATGTTAATTCACTATGTACTCTAACAGACTAACGCAGGAATTCAAGACGAACGCTTAAAAAGACTAAGCTTATCCGTAGTTAGTGGAACTTAGACTGAGATGATGAAGTACAGTTTATACGACATAATGGAACAAAAACGTTAAAGCCCATCCAGGTGAAACTATAGTCTTTTTTTTTGGGGGGGGGGGTAAATGTCTT
>NW_004797957.1:68368-70221 GCF_000002075.1 Aplysia californica
GTATGTACCATGGCCCTTCTGCTCGGACATTGTATATCTCTCACCTCGGGGTGGTCCTCACAGACAACCCCCCCCCCCCCCCAACAATCAAACAACAAAACCGATGCCCACTGAAAAACCGGTACAAATTTCCGCAGCCCTTAGGATGAGCTACCAGAGACACCCTCCGACCACCCACTACAAGACCACTCAGCAAGTCTCGGGTGTCTGGGAGGACAATTAGCGGAGGGAACTGCACGGAGAGAACTCTCCGAACCAAATTGTCCGGATCGAAGATGTTCACCGACAACCTGAATATTGACACCCGGTCAACTCCCCTTTCTTCGTCGTTTAAATGTGGGTGTTTTTACGGCCCCATCGACACGTTTGAGAGCATCACCACCACTACCACCACCACCACCACCACCACCACCACTACCACCCTACCAGCTCTCTTTCTTTCTTTCTTTCTTTCTTTCTTTTTTTCTTTCTTTCTTTCTTTTTTTCTTTCTGTCTTTTTTTCTTTCTTTCTTTCTTTTTTCTTTCTTTCTTTTTTCTTTCTTTCTTTTTTTCTTTCTTTCTTTCTTTCTTTCTTTCTTTCTTTCTTTCTTTCTTTCTTTCTCATCCTTTGTAACGCCTCTGCCATTGTAAACAACCAAGACAAATTTCACCCTGCAGCGCATATAAAGTTTGTCATTGTCATTGTCAAACGAGAACTATATTTCCCATCTTTCCGCAACTTTTGTGCAGAACATTTCGAATCAAAAGCAGGAAGATGAATTGTTATATTATACAGCCCATCGCTGGGCTTTTTTGTGTCAAAAGGAAGATAAAAATATGTTTATGTGTCTAGTGCAGAATTCAGGTCTCTCAATTACAAAAGAAACTCAAACTAATAATAATATCATAAACAAAAAATGGCATAGCTTTTAACCATTGTTAGCGTTATGTATACAGTTGATCGCATAGTTTATAGTGTCTTCAAAGTGTTATATTTTAAAGATAACAAAACATGCTTTACAAAGCATGGACCAGCTGTTTAGCCCAGAAAGCACACTTTTCAGGAGAGAGAAAATAGAAGTTTAATTTGTTTTAGTTTTAGTAGAGGGTTTTACGGCGCTCACAATTACTGCATAAGGTCATATGAGCGCCAGAAGATTAGAGGTGTTACCAGAGAATAACAAACATAAAAAAGAAGAAGGGGAGATAAGGACGATAGATGTTTGATAGGAAAGAAGAAGCAAACCACACCAGAGCACCCGCCAACCACCATATTATTTATACAACTGTGCCTACGTAATTAATATATCTTTTCTTAGAGCAGCCTGTAACACAGATGAACAAACTGCAATATTTGCTTATTGCAAAATTTTGGCTTAGTACATATAAATAGCTGGCTGACACTATGTAATTGATCCAAAATTTTTGATGATCTAATTTTAGAGATAGCATATCTCCTTGTCTGCATAAGATACAAGTAAGAACAAATATCAATTTGATAAAACTCAAGATTTGACAAACGTTTCTTTCTATTAAATTCAAGTGCTATAGAAAACAAAAAATAAAAAAAGACAAAAGACAAAAAAGGTACAAATGAACCGCTTAAACTCTAATGCACGCCATTCATTTGGTTTTAGTTTGCCTAGTCTGAATACCAAATCTCTCTTAGTTCAAAGACCCCATTGTTTGCTGTAAATGTTTACGTCCTTGCAGACTCAAACTGTTAGAAAATTCATGAGGCGGCTTGGACCCTTTTTGAGAGGGTCAGCACGACTTGGCAGGTGACGTCATAGCACTGAGACACAGGCACTCCCACATAACTGTAGTGGCAGTCGGAGTCACACCTCGGTCCGTTTGGGGTTGGGTTTTTTTTT
>NW_004797957.1:71040-72369 GCF_000002075.1 Aplysia californica
CCCCCCCCCAAAAAAAAAACCCAGAAAGAAAAGGAACATCCCCCAAATACTCCCACCACCAATCTGTCTGTCTGAGAGTCTTTTATTCCTATCTTCTCACCGTTCCTCACACATTTTTATCGTCAAACGTTCGCCCGTGTCTGGTGTCTTATCGTTGTCGGGTTGAGCAGCAGTTGTCTGTCCGCAGTCCGCAGGTAGCAAAACTCGGGGGTTACAAGCAACTAGCTATTCAGTTTTCTGAAGTGTCTTGTAAAGCGCATAGAGCTTGCTTTTGAGTGGGGATATGCGCTATACAATTAATGCTATTTATTATATCGTTCAACGGTTGTCTGTGGTGCTCTCAATGACTTTCATTTCAGGGAAAACTCATTTAAATGTATTTTGTGGGATGACGTCATGGAAGGAGGTATTTTGTTCAAAGGTAGGTAATCAAAATCGACAGTGTGATTGGAGGCAGGGGGGTCGGGGGAGGGGGTTCCATTACCACCAAATGACAGGATTCTAGTTTTAGAACAATAAGTACTCATTACTGGGAGAATTTTACTGTTAAAATTTTACAAAAGGCACGAAAACGTTAATGCGCACTTTCCAAAGACCCTGAAGCTTTGGAAGTCTCCAATCTTTGGCGGCCATTTTCTCTACCTACTTTTACCTCTCACGCCAGGAGATTCACGTTCTCCAATAACAAAATAAAAATCGTTTTCCTTTAAAGATAATGGATATTTTTCTATCAAAAGCCAGACCGATGAACAAGCTTTAAGGTAATACCTAGATCACCATATCGTGCCCGAAAACTGATGAGCACCTGCTCCCACCGTATCAGAATGACAATTTCGTTCTTTGTAGTACGAGTTTTACGGCACTTGCAACATAATAAAGTCATATTAGCGCTGGAGACCTGGACCGATAACAACATAGCGCTGAAGATAAGAGGTGTTTGGAGAGAGTAACAAATTATACAAAAAAGATGGAGGGCAGATAAGGACGATAGATAAAAATAATTTGATAGGAAAGAAGGGGCAAACCACACTAGAGCACCCGCCAACCAACCACGAGCTATCTTTCTTTGTTTTGTTTTATATAGTTGCGCGTTCCTGGAAGAGCGATCTGAAAAAGGTGGCAATTCTAAGTAAAACACCCGTTCGTTATGAACTCTGGTAAGAAGCGCGTCTGACAGACTGAATCCGTAATGTGGTTTGCCGGGGGCCCTGCCTAGACACTTCATGCATAAATTCGTTACTGGCGTTTTTATTGAGCATGTCAGTCTGCCCCTGATACCGGCTCATAATCGATGCTCTCCTCCCCCTCCTCCCCACCCCCTCCACCCTC
>NW_004797957.1:75975-77216 GCF_000002075.1 Aplysia californica
ACCCCCCTCCACCCAGCCCACAAACACATACGCATACACATACACACACACACTCACGCACACAAACACCCACACACACACATGTACACACACAAACACACACACAATCACACACACACACACACAACACGCGCACACAAACACACACACACACACACACACACACAAACACACACCCACACACACACACACACATACACATATCTCCTCGTCGTCGCGCACCAAGACAATCACTGCAAGCTGTTTCCTGGCCCTGTCAGACACAGCTGCAACCCCACTGTGACCGCCATGCACAACAAGCATGCAAGCAAGCAAGCAAGTGAGCAAGTAGGCGAGCAAGTAGGCATTTTAATTGATTGATTGATTGAGTAGGTGTTTTACGGCGCTATCGACTCAATTTTGGTTATTTAATTGCCAGAACAAGTAGGCGAGAAAGAAAGCAGGAAGAGAGCATTAAGAGCAGATGCTATTTCTAACAATATTATCTTGCGTTGTCCGTTTAGGACACGGCATTACCGGCATCCGTGGTGTAGATGTTAGATACATTGCCGTGCGACACACAGGGTTTTCCTCATAGAGAATCATCCTCTGTCTCCTTGGGTATTGTATTCCTCTTACAAAGCGTTGGCCCTGACAGGCAGGGTCGAGCAGCCTGCATCCTAAATTGTCTAACAAGGTATTCAAATTCGAGGCACCTGGGCCGATTGGGTACCCAGGGTAACGCCATTTTGTGAATACACGCTATCAATAATGATACAGAAAAAAATTAGATTAGTTGTCACTTGTTTAATACTTGAAAAGTTTTTTTTGTTTGTTTGTAAATGTTTGTGTGTGCGTGGGGGGTGGGGGGGGGATATTAACATTCGGTGTGGCTCAATGTTGGTCTCTCTTAAATTATCAGGCAGTGCTTTCCAGATAGAAAAGGCGTCAATTTAAGTCTTCCAAGTTGTCAGCATCATAAATTCTCAATAACTCCACTCCTGTCTAAGGTATTTACTTGAAATGCACAGTAAACTTAGAAGAAATGCATGATAAGAACAATAAACATACAATTTAATTATAGATAACCAGATGTGACAGGAGCTTGATAGGTTTCTTTTATGACTATAAACAAACCGAGTCATGCTGGGAATCGAATGAGCTGTGGGACAAGACTTAATTAAACGCGGCTTGTTGCGGATGCTCTAGTGTGTGGATTGCTCCTTTTTTCATATCAAACGTCTATCGTCCTTATCTCCCCC